>NW_010405648.1:135802-147698 GCF_000710305.1 Buceros rhinoceros silvestris | reverse complement strand
TCAATGAAGCCAAGCTACAGACATCACTGGTGCCTGTCTTCTTATTTTTATTATTTCCAAACAAAAATGAATAAAAAAAAAAAGGGAAATGCAGGAGGTGTATGGGCTAACTGGAACACAGACAAATAACTAGCTGGAAGTGCATTATATGCTTAAGCTTCCAAACACTTCTCTTGGAACAGGAGAAGTGAAGATAACTTGTGTTATTCTGAGCATTGTAAAATGAGCAAGGGATTACTGCAATAGCTGCAGTTATTAAAAATGCATTATTTCCCTATTAACAATTCAAAACAGATGCCAAAGCTTGTCTTGAGTAGAAATAAAACTGCTGGAGTGAATAAAACATTCAGCAAATCAGAGATGCTCCAGATTTCACTGTAGTGCATTCATTAATTGCTTCTTTCAGAGCAAATTTAATTTTTAATTCTGGACTACAAAATTAATCCCTCTGTGTATTTTCTAAATAAAGCTACAAAAGTGAAGTCAGACTGAAGCATCCCTTTCTGTTAGGTTTTTTTTCTAATTATTTCTATTTATAAACTGATAAATGTGAAGACTAAAAGCTAAATTTAATACCATTAATGTCTGTGGAAGTTTAAAGCCCCAACTTGTTAGTGGGGATTCCCATACACAGGCCATTTACAAAACCAGGGCCATAAGCTGCACTTGACTAAGAGATCACAGATGTAGTGATGTCAAGTTGCAACAGTTTGGATGAAATGGCTCCAGAGATTTCACTCGTTGGTAAACCAAACAAGACAGAGACACTCCCCTCCTCCCCTGGCCTGTGTCCCAGTGTTTAACCACACTCATGGTGAAATTCCCCTCCCTTTCCTGCCCTGTATCTAACGCGAATTTTCCATACTGCAATCTGGTTTTGTTCCCTCTTATCCCGCCTGTCTCCTAGAAGAGGCTGGTTGCATCTTTTCCACATTTTCCTATTAAGGAACTCAGGAGAGAACCAGCCCTGAGACTTCCCTTCTCCAGGCTGACCAGCTGGTGTTCTCTCAGCCTCTCCTCACTTGTCATGTTCTCTGGCTCCTGGACACCACAGTGGCCCTTTGCTGGGCTCTCTCCAGCATCCTGATGTCTTTAAAAAAGCCAGACACTCTAGAGGAGGCTTCACAAGTGGTGACAAAAGGGAGGTTAGACCCAGGTAACTTGTGTGTTGGGCTGGGGTGAAGAGCTAAGAGGAGAATAAGCCCACATCTCATCCCTGAACTCCCTTCTCTGATCACACATAATGAAAGAAGAGGAGGTCAGCGCAGATCACATGCTGCTGGTAGACCCAGGCTGGTAAGCCCTGAAAGAGAGTGAGAGAGATGTAGAGCACATTAAGTCTCCTGGCAGCCAGCGACCGACCCATTGATTGCTCCACTGCCGTTAAATGAATATATACAATATTATGACGTGTTGGAAGTCCCCTCACCGCCAGCTGTTCTAGCTGAGAACATATACATGGCTATATATGGAGACACACTTGAAGAGTCAGAAACCTGAACTTCATGGGCAGAAAACAAGGTCAGTGATGAGTTACTTCACGCACCCCAATCCTTAAACAAAAGCTGAACGTCTTACGGCGTATGTTTGGGCATGATCCACATCTCTATGTTGTTTTAGGCATTTGCACTCTAAAAAATGTACATGCTTTACAGATCCAGCCGTACTCAGGGCATTTATTTATTTACTGCACAAAGACAGAATGACAAAAAAAAAGCTAGAGAAGTTCAGGAATTTTTAAGCACAAGATTATGCTGCTGTCAGTTTTAATTCCGGAAGAAATAATACCAATAAAAATAATAACCTACATGGAGCAAGAGAGCGAAACATTCAAGAAACAATTGGTTTTCCCATCATCATCCCTGCAGGAAGATCTCCAACAAGTCCATAAAATTAAAGCATTATAAACTAAGGACAAAGGAAAAATAAAAACCTCATTAAAAAGCAAGTGGGGAATCTAACAGTGTTCAGGGCCCTGCTCCTCACTGAAGGAATATTAATTTGTCTGGCAGCTCAACTATGGATTCACTACCACCAAATAAAACTAAGAGCTCTGATGGAAGGAAAAACCCAAACATACAAACAGATGCTGCAATGCAAAACAACAGGATGAATCCAAACATGCATGGTTGAACATAACAGAGGGATGAAATATTCGAACCAGAAATATGTTTATGCATTTACAGATTTAGGATTCATTGTTTGGATTTGTCTTTCCTTATTACCAGTACAAAGTGATTCAATTTTTCAGCATCAGACTTCCAATATTTTGATATTAATATTATTCATGAGCTGGCAATTATCACTAAGTTAATCACTAATTTTTTTCATGACATGCACTATTTCCTGAAGAGTTTTCCCATTTCTAATGACTTAGATTAGCTGTCCTTTGGTGCTTCTCCGAGATGACTGTTAAATACCGGCACTGACAATGCATTGTTCTAAGCTGTGTAATTAATGCTCTCCATCTAACTTGGAAAACACATTTTAAGGACATCTATCCTAAATGACGCATTATTAGCTGGAAAACATATATTTTTCATAATATGGCTATAATATTTTAAAATAATTTTTATTTCTGCTTGGCATGTGCCTCTTAAAGCACATGAAACTCATTTTACTGTTTATTTGAAGGTGTCTAAGAGGAGTGAATAGAAGTATCCTATGAGATACTCAAAATGTCTGACATGTTCTTCCATCACTCCTCCTTTTTTCTGCTTTTAAACCTGAAACTACTATCCCTTTTCTTATGTCAAATCGTAACATCAGGTCTCTCTTCAAAAACAAAACGTGGGTGGACCATGTCTACTCTTACCTGTACTCTGAGTGTGTGGCAGGGACAGCTAGCTGGGTATGGTACAATGGAGCTGGACAGCAAAACTGGTGCAGAGTATTTAAAGACCTACGACACAAGGAAAAACACAAAGTCAAAACACCAAGTGTCTAGAAAGGGGCTTTTGATGGAAAAGCAGGTGCTAATAGGTATATTTGAAAGTCATGAGAACTTTGAATGAAATTTGACATATGGCTGTCAATTCTGAATCCCAGGAAATAAAGGGGGGAAACAGTCCCATGGTTTAAAGATACACATCAAGAATGACAGTGATGAACTGTTGTAATGAAGAATCAAGGTTTTGTTGCAAGATTAAGATAAAATGCCAATTTAAGACTTGGGGTTAGCCTTGCCGTGCGGAACAGAGGCAAAAGCTAAACATTGAGGGTTAAAATTCCTATGGAAATGAAGCTTCAGACTTGCATGTTACTCTGCACCAGTCAAGCTGTTTGTTTGCCAATGGAATTACACAGTGCTTAAACATGAGGAGGAATAATGTGATGAACATGGACATAAGCTTTCTGCCAGCCCAGCAATTATAAACATATTGCAATATGCCACTGATAAATTTAAAGGAATCTCAGTTTCACCCACGATTTAAACAATATTCTGAAACATGCCATGCTAATGAAGTTGCTACTGTTTGGTCAAAGCACGGAAAAGTAGAAAGATAAAAACCCCACAATATATTATGCACCCCAGATCATTATGTTTGTATGGTTTCATTAAAAACAAAGAGGAGTTGCAAAACAAGACAAGGTATTGCATCTGAAGTAAAGCTTCGAATTCTTGAAGCAACACACATCACACTTCTCAGCAGTTTTGATGTTTGTGCCAGGAAACATTAAACAAAGTTTAGCAAAGTAAATCCTCCACGATAAAACCATCTAATCACATTTCTTAAGACTCAGCATTCTTCTAGGAAATCATAAAGAATGTGATCAATATTTCCTAGCTCTTAGAGTGTGCGCACATGGGAGAAGTAGTTGTGAAATTGAAAATCCTCATTTCACTTGCAAGCCCCTAAACTGACTATTAATGGAGAAAGTGTAGATGGGTTCACATGTGCACCATTCGCCACCCCCCACCCGCCCTTTTGCTTGGCATCTTGACAAATGTTTCAGAAGATTGATTTTGATTCTTCTGCATCCCTGAGGCTTAAAGTGAATCCTGTGAGGTCACTTTCTTATTAGATCAGAGCGGTTAAGCAAAAAAAGTCAGGCTTTGTATAGAAAGGAGTCAGTTACTAATCCTTAAAAAAAAAAAACCACCACACACACAAGGTCAGCCTGTTCTGATTTCTGCTGCCAACAGTGTGTCAGCAACTGCACTGCCAAGATGAGCTGGATTTTCTCTTTAAAGACAGCAGCTGATGATAACTCCTATAAAGTACTTGAGCTTTTGGAAACAAAAGTGCAACACAACTAAATCACGAGGCAGGTTGCCGTGACGGGACATACTCTGCTAACGCTTCAAAGCACACAATTACTAATTGGTGGCACCTTCAAACCACTTGAAAAGATGACCAGAATTGTTTCAAAGATGGACAACATTACTGAAAACATCGATGGACCATGATAAAAGCAGTTAGAACACGCAGAAGCTGTATTTTCTGACAAGAAAAACATAGGATATTCACACAAGTTGCTCCACACAATTCACAGAACCAGAGTAGTACGTTATAAGTGTGCAATGCACAATAGTCTCACATTGGGCAGGGGAACTGATCACACAGATGAAATCACTCCTTGCCTCTTGTTGAATACCTCATTTTTGTCAGTAGAAGCAAAAGGAGGAAATTAGTATGAGACTGTCCCAGATTCCCTTCCCATCACTCCTTTTTTCCCCGTACGAATCTCTCTATTCTCATCAATAGAACCTCTTCAGAGAATAAACCAGTAAACGTATTAAAGAATCTGTCTGGATTCAGTTCTGCTCAACAAAGCAATTTGTAGAGAGCTTGATCCTGGCTGTTCCAAAAAGAATCTGCCCACAAGGCTCCATAAATCCTACTCTGACTCTCCTAGGTTCCAAAAAAATTAAAGAAGAAAGAAGAAAGTTCTCCCTATAATCTCAGCTTGCTTATCCGCAGTTAAGGTTCATACTCACCTATCGCACAAGACCGGTTGGGAGCTCAACTGCTCTGTCTTTCTTTTCGAAGGTGCAGTAGAAATGCAAGAGTCCAGTCACCTTGACAGCAAATAAGAAGCGCCAAAGGTTTATCGAGTGCGGTAGCACTCCCTGTGTCATGGGTATGGAGTAGATGAAACAGATGACAGTGTTCAACTGCAGACTTGTCATTAAGTGACCACATCTCATTGCTGTGTTCCAGCAAGAACATCTCAGATGTCACAAACATATGTTCAACACGTGAGGTTAGATTTCAGCCATTTCTTAGGGTGTTCAAAGACACGCTCTGTGTTCAACCAGTTTCAGAAGCAAACATGAGGTTTGGACTTCGCTCCAGATTCTAAAATGCAGGGGTATCTTGACTGAGTGTTTTGGTTCCTCCAGATCCCACTGGCTGATGCCCAATCACTCTGACAAAGCAGTCAGAGGGTTAGGCTTTACACCTCACTCATTTTACCCAAAGCAAATCCACCTTCTGCTGGTGCAGTCAAGGATCCATATGTGGCATTTTGTGCCTTCAATCACCTGCTAAAACAACAGTTGTATTCACTTACTCCTCTGGAACATATCAGAAACAAGTCAAGATTCAAATGTCTGTTGTTTTTTTTAACTATATAAATAGATTTTTCAATCAGCCTTCAACACAAATTTGCCTTCAAAACAGAATTTCTTTGTAAGCTGTAACACTGAAAGACATCAGAAGAAATACCGTTGAATGAGTCAGAGGAGAGTAACAGCTCCCCTGCTTCACGGTATCATAGATACTTGGCCCTATGCAGTTTAGTTTCTACATCTCTAATCTGCGGCCTTCAAAAGATGATTCAAGATTATAAACAGAGCCCTGCTACTTCGGCACTGACACAAGACAAACAACTGAACTGATGAATACATCTTCTGGTCATTTCAGTTTCTGAAGCGTTACCGCAACATCCCAGTGGACACGGAAGCTTTGCAATTTCCTGTTTCCAGGCCACGGTTCTTCCAGTTCTCCCCACACACTCACGGACGGGTACAACCACTTATTGACTTGGAACGGAAGATCTTTTGAGAACAGTCTTGTCAAACAGTAAAACCAGAAACAAATCTAAACCAAAACACTGAAATTGCATCTACCCCAGGATACCACCCTAACGAGAAAAACCCAGCTACCAAGGAAGTCTGCAGCCCCAAAGGAGGTTTAACTGTTCCTCTCACTTTTGGATAAATTCCGTTTGTCATTAGAAACCTCTCATTTTAACAACACTTTCACATCCACCAGCAGACAGAAATGAGCATTCCTTTTATTCTTTCAGTACTAGAGTCCTGCTTAGAAGTACAAACAAAAAAGGAATAGATTACTGATCATCACATAAAGCCACAACTCTTGTTTTTGTGGGATGTTTTTTTGTTTTTGTTTTTCATTTTTTCTTACAATCACCAACAAGCCTCCCAAACTCAGGAGACTGATTTCTCAACATTGGTTTTAAAACTACCCGGAAGAACAGAATACCAGGCTATTGAGTGAGAATTACTTTCGCTTTACAGACTATCATTTCGCAGTTTCTAAATGATGCTCTTAGCGGGCTGGTAACCCCCCTCCTGCTCCTGGCAGCAGGGCAGTGCTGCTAGGCTACTGGCCGGTGCAAGCACCACATCCACCCAGTGAAACATTGAGAGCCTGCAGAAAGCCTGGCCTCCGAACTCGGAACAGAACACGGCATTTAGTACAGGATACGACACCCAACCCTTTTGTAGTTTGCTCCTGTTTAATTTGAAGCATGTGTAAACCTGTGAGTAGGTTGACAGTATTATTCAACCATCACTGCCTTAGAACTTCTTCTTAACGAGATTATCAGCTTTCCAGCAGAAGAGAGAGAGAGACTGTTGTCTCACAGATACTTAGTACAAGGGCACTGGCACAGGACCACAGCCAGAAGAGATGCTGTCTTTATGAAGTTAATGATGTGACTGATGCCAGGAGTCTACTAGGTACGTTTGTTCATTTTAGCTGCTGCATTTTTTACAGCCCTATTACTTCATACACTATTCCTCCTCCTCATATGAAGTAACAGTCTGTTCACCCCCATCTGCCAGTATTCTTCCTTTTCTTCTGGTACGTTTTTCCATGAGGGCCTGTGTTCCAGTGAGTGCAAGCACTAGGAAACACTGACACCAGCACAGGCTCCTATCCTGCCTCAAACACTCTATACCTGCTGCTACTTAACACATACCCTTTTTAAACTTCGCTTGTAAACAGCCTAAGTGGTAGACAAGTTCATCCCCTGTGTAAGCCCATTCACTTCAGTGTCACCTGAGGGAGCAAAGAATGATGTGTGGATTGGATTCATGCCTACGAGCTAACAAAAGGAATACTTCCATTTCTCAGGGTTTTATCCCAATGAAGAATAGCATTATTTTACAAGTCAAAAATTTTCTTTCTTACATCAATCCAGAGTTACGGCTACAGCTGAGATTAGAAAAGACTATAGTTAAAAACTAGTAACGTCTGTCCTGTTTTCCTTTAATAAATCTAACAGTTTCTTCACTGAGAAACAAGATTTGAAATATAATCAAGTTCATCTCCAAGAAGGTGATGAACAATAGAAGTCCTAACAGTACAGACATGTATCAACTCCAGTGAAAAGTTTGCTGATTAACATGTTTATTAACGTGCTAGAAAGGCTTTCAGAATCACCACACCGACTGAGCCCACTGGACAATTTGCTGTCTGGAAACTTACCCCAGCACAGAAAACAGCAGATAAGCTTTTTGTGGCAGCTCACGTAATCTCCTCAGCTTTGACTGTAGCTGTCTGTGGACATGTCCACTAAGAGGTGGTTTAGCAGATGACCCATTCACATCTGCAAGGATAAATTCCTACTGATCTGACATCAAAGATATTCCTTTCACTTCTCAGATCTTCACCCAGAATTCACAGGACAGTATGATTTTGGATTTTGAAGGAGTACAGAAAAAAAACTATCTTTTTTTTTTGTTCAATTCATCCCACTTTATGTCCAGCAGTCTGTAGCCAAGTTTGTCAAGAGGCTGTGGTGGCATATAGCAAATGCTGTGTTTTTTCACAGTGTTCTTATTAATCACCATATTTTCCCCACATGATATTTTGAATGGCAGCTATACAAAATCAAATGCTGTTATTGCTTTTATGGTCGCATCTGTAAAACCTTACAGCTCACGCGTACTTGGCAGAGATCGGCACGTGCTGTAGGAGACTACAGCCAACACCTTTACTCCTACCACTTCCTTTCAACAAGATGGCTCCTGTACACAGCTTCTGGGACACCAAATCACAGGAAGGCAGCAAGACAAATTGCGGTACGTAAACATCAATATAACTACCTTGCACAGCAGTCTGAGAGGCAAGAAACCCACCCAGATATCATACAGTAGCACCACCACACGTTTTAGATCTGCTACATTGGTACCTGCACCTTTCCATCTCCATCCCCCTCCCATGCATATAACCTAGTTCAAAGCATCATAGCAGAGACTTTTTTCGTGATATAAATTGGAGATAGTTTCTCTAGATACCAAGGATGCTCAGTAAATCCTGCAGTTCTAAGAGACTTGGCACACATAGGCTAGAGTACACACCACTGAATTTTGCTCAAGAATATATGGAACTGGCTTGTCATCAAAATGATTGAATATCAGGGTTGGTACATGTTGCAGTATAAATACAAATTGAAAGGTTCTTCTTTTGAATACTACTACCCTTGATGTACTTCCAAATCAAGTGTCCACAGCTGGATTTTTCAAAAGAAGATGAAGCACAGTTTCACTGACCTCTCCTCCATCAAAAGGACCTTAAAATAATTACCATCTCTTGGGAGAATAACACCAGCACCATCACAGCGTACGAAACACCAGTCATTTTTGTCTCATTCTAGAATACAATGCTTATCAACATTATGGATAAGAATTTTAAAAATAATTATAAACTTTTTTAGTTTCTTGAAAATGAAGTACAGGCCCACAGAAATAGGCAAGAGGTGATTCTTTTGCATCCTGGCCAACGCACGGTTTGTAGGCAGCCTCCAGCACTGGGTTAGCTGTAACTAGGGTGAGTTTAATTAAGATTGTTAACATGGAGAAACTTATAATTAGGAACAGTTATTTCCCTTTTGATTAAGTCTTATCACAAAACCATCTATTCTGAAGGGTTATGTACAGTAATTTACAGTACACGTAAAATACACTTGTATCATTTGTGCCTACGAGTCACTTTGAAAATCTGTGGGCAAAAAGCCCCCACATTCCAAAACCAGAAATAAAGAGCAGAGACATGAAGTCGCACATGACAGAAGGAAAAAATTTCTTAGATTAAATCAGAATATAGTCACTACGTTTTTTCTACACTTCTCACGTCATTAAATTAGGTCCCAGAATTTCTCAAGAAACTGCATCTCCCATTACAAAATACAGCCATGTTTATACCTCCACAGAGCAAGAATCACAGCAAACCCAAATCTAAGCAGCAACATCTCTACATATTAGATTTGATGCTCACAAAAAAGGAAGAATCATAATGTACAAATTATACAGAGAGAGCATTAGAGATTTACAGCAAGGCAAATCCTGTTATTTAAAACAATGGTACAACAATGCATGTTTTGCTCTGTGCAGCATCTGAAAAAAACATCTTTGCTAATCCTGGCAGATTGGTATTGCTCTTTAGCTTTTTTAGAATAGCTTTTTACATTTTATTTAAGGTGTAAAGAAGATATTTCGGTTTTTTAAAGACAAAAGTCCTTAGCTTATATATTATTAGAACAGTGACGGATTTTTAGTATTAAGTTTTAATCTCAAAACTTAACACATTAAAGACATGGTATTTTTAACTGTTTACAATATTTTCAATATTCAGAACAGATCAGTTTTAAAGAACATGAAGATTTTGTGGCCTTGTATATCCTAGACCCTAGGCTTACACTTTCCTTCTTTTCAGCTATCAGCAGCAACTTTCTTAAATAGGAGTTTAAATACAGAATTGTAAGAGAAGTCATACTCCACATCTTGTTTTCTACAGCAGTGTGCTGAGGTAGGTAAAAGATACCAAACATGTGAGTAGTACTAGAGGAAAATACTGTACAAGATGCTTCTATAAATAAGACTGCAACATCACTGTTAAAGAAAGTAACCTACAGAGGTGAAATGTTCTGTAACACCACACGGAAAGCACTGTAAGAAATCCTGTCCCCTGCTGACAGTTACAAAATCTTCAAATCTTGTAACTCAAATTAAAATGGAGTCTAACACAAACATTACTCCTCCTCTCTTGCACAAACGTATGGCATTGTATTTAAAGCTGATCCACGTATATCTGGAAGGCTACAACCTGTTTTCCAAGATCCCCTTTCTTATTTCAGCTTCCAAGATACAGTTCCGAGTTCATTTTGATTTTAAAACACTTCAACTTAACCATTTGTACCACCCCCGTGAAACGAAAGGCTGAAGGGAACTCAGAACAGATTGCAGTGTCCATTCGGAGTATCTTAGTCCTGGATGGCTGAACTTCCTCTGCCTGCGTGTGGACGCTGCTACTGAACATAAAGCTGGTTTAGTCAAACAAGGACCCTCATTGGCACTGTGACAATGACTGAGAAAGGCTCCAGAAGACAACTGCATCTGCGTAACAGATGATCCTCTGGCAAACCTAAAGTTAACCCTCCGGGGAGACGATCTCTAACCAGAGTTCAGCAGTGCGAACAGCAGGCACAGCCATTTCAAAACACGGGATGAGAAGTGAGCCACTGACAGCAGCGAGGGTGGGGGCAGAGGACAACCTACCCGCACGCGCCTGTCTGTGTGTTGGGATTTTCCCCTGAAGTGCAACACTCCAGCGCAGTTTAAGAGAAAGCCCACGGTAAGGGTCACGCGGAACCACTAGAATCCAGCTGTGTAAAACCACCCAGCATGGTTTCCACGCACAGCTTGTGCTGACACCACAAGCAGATGCAGCGTGTCCTTCCTCCGGCTACAAGTGGGTAAGTGCTCAGCTCCTCTGCCAAACGTGGCAACTCACACACAGAGCTGCTGCGCTGCACTAAACGGATGAAATATTACACTCTTGTTGTGCTGACTATCATGTTTGAGAAACTGTTCAAGAAAAGAGTAAGCAATTAATGCACCTTCAGATTCTGAGCAAGCATATACGCAACAAACACAGAAATATTTTGCCTTGTTGATATTACATTGCTTAAGACTGCGTTCCCTGTTCCTGTGTTATTATTTATATATTTTAAAGACGGATTACACTTTAATATGACAGAGCGCTCAAACAAAATGGAAGAGGGGTTCTTGACTCGTCAGGGACCGAATTCCCAGCACCCGGCATTGCTTCTTATATGCAAAGTGGGGATGGTTTTTGTTATTTTTCCACAGCTAAACATAGATTGATTCACCTTATCAGGTTAAATTTTTAAATACTACATGCATAAAGACAATCATCATCTATGCATTTCTAATATACACATCACTCATCTGCTAAAATCATAACACCCTAAAAACGGTTCGTGGAAAGAAACCTACCAAACAATAAATTGATCACTACTGCCACTTCTGGAATCCTCAACACAGATATCAGAGACGTGACGACAGATGAAGAAGGAAAAGGTACTCACAAATAACACCTTCTGCAAGCCATCCTTGAGTGTGTTGTGGATTTGGTATTTATATTTTCTTTCACGCAATCTGAGGTAGAAAAGCTCCTTCTTAAGGAAAAAAAAAATAAAAATCACATTCACAGCTTTTGCATGCTCATTCGAGATCAGCCACGGTGGAACATCACGGATAAGTAAACTGGTGATGTAACCAGCATCAAACACCGCATCAGATAAACCCAAAGGCTTTACGGGGTTATATTTTGCAAAGCCAAAAGGTTTTTCCCAGAGAGGAGGTTTAGCAAGCATAAACCAGCCACACTGCTCTCAC
>NW_010405648.1:128703-135677 GCF_000710305.1 Buceros rhinoceros silvestris | reverse complement strand
CTGGGCTTGCTTTCTGCTTCCAGCAAAAGTCCCAAATCGGTATTTATCAGTAAACTTCATCACCAAGAAAAAATAATATGCTTTCTTGTTTGATATTTAGACTGAAATATAAAAGCACCGAATGTTGCATTTTCGAGTGCACCATCTCTGAATGAACACTGTAGTACAGTCCAAACCAAGAAAAGGCCATTGGTCCTTTTATCTCCATGGCAACAGCAGCATCCGTGAAGACGAGCCGTATTCCCTCTTCGCTGCAAAGTCAATTTATAGTCACATACTATGACATAAACTGATAAGACAGCAAAGCTAATCAGCAGCTAGGGGAAACAGGAACCCAAGCACAGGATTAAGCTCTTGCTCAGAACAGGGAATGTTCTGTATATAGGATTGCTCATGTGAAAATTACAGAATTAATAACCAAATCAAGCTGTTCCTTTGAGCTCATCCAGGTTGGGAATTCGTGAACTTCCCAGGGAATTTAACAAGGACAGTCGCTGAATATTTTACAGATTTAACTTGTTAAAGTCTCCAGTTACACCCTATTAAACAAAGTTGTTCTTGCAAAAAAAAAATTCCTGAAGAACTATTACTTAAATATTACCTTTTCCCTTCAAAAGACTTACCACTATTAATAGCAACAGATGAGCGAGAAGTTTCCCACTCCACAAATTACTGCCCTCCCATCTTCCCCCGTGGTGCAAACATTTCAGCAGCACCATGCTTCTGCACTAATGGTCCCTATCTCCTGGGAAATGACCATATGTACAGGCTTGATGAGTCACATAAGTTTACTTTTATTTTATTCCTGTCCTTTGGTGGTTCCTTTGTAAAAACAAAACCAACCAAACAAACAAAAAACCGAAAGAAAAACACCCCGTGCCACAAAAATTTCCTTTTTTCCACCCCCTCCCTGCCTTTTGCCCCACTCCAGTGCTCAGCACTTGGGCCTTACGTTATCAAGACAGCCAAGCTTCCTCCCTTGCTTCATGAATGAATATAAGGACCATCTGCTCACATTATTAAGGCAAATATATACCAGAACACACTGATGAGGGCAGCTCATTTGCCATGGTCAAGTGCTCAGGTCACTGCTGTTCCATGGCCAGTTGTAATATTTCCAGAATAAGAGGGAGCAGGTGGTCAGCCAAATGCTTCCGATCCCAGCAGTACCTATGAAGTTCCCCAGGCTAAAGAGAAGCACGAACTGTCAAAGATGCTGCTAAATAATGTAACTCCAAAACAAAGAAAAAAGCCATGGTAAGGCAGGAGTTATTCTGATGATCTTTGGTCCAAACTGATTCGCAAGCCAGTATCTTTTGTGTCAAAATACCCTAAGGTGCTCCCTTTTGGTCAGCCATCTGCCTGACCTGCCAGACAACCTCCTGCTATGCTGGAAGCCATGAGAAGGATTTTATCCAGAGCCGACGTGCACTTCGGTGTACCTGTTCAGCTTGAACTTCCATCCTGACAGAAGAAAGTTCGGTGATGATTGGTAGAATTGTCAGGGTAGCCACAGCCTTGCAGTCGCATCACCAGGTGTTAGTGCTACAGCACTGCAACAGGGAACCACAACTTATGGGAGACAAAAGGCCCCCAAATTCTCCATTTCCTCACGTCATGGGCCTGTAACGCTTGGATACTGCCTCAGCAAGTGCTTAAGCTATATTTATTTTAAGAAAGCTCTTTTAAGAGTGAACTATACAGAGTCCGGCCTCATCTTGCCATAGTCTGGCAAATCCTAATTAGCTTTTCTAAGACTGTTCACAAAACCTTTGCGCTGAGCTCGATCCTCTAACTGGTGGGCTCATGGCACTTTCACAAAATGTCCCCATTCCACAATGAAGGTCTGATTGGAAGCATCCATACCATGAAACCTGTACGTGCAACACAGCAAGACCCTAACCCTAACCTCAATCCTAACCCATTCGTGAGAGCACTCGGTATCCGCTAACTTTGGAAGTTAAATATCTTTTCCACAAATTAAGGTAATTCAGAGAAGTACAAATTTAAGAAAAGTGGTTTTCTATTGCACTGAAGACAGCCTAAATATATCTTCCCTTGCTTCGGAGAAGCTTTATAATGATTCAAATGCTGCCTTATTTTTGGCAGATACCTAATACAGAGCCCTGAAGAAATAGTACCATTTTAAAGGGTGCTTGTGTATTGTGAAATTCCACATCACAGCCAAAACCTGCTAAGAAAATAAAACTGTTCCATAGAGGCCCATAAAAGAGCTTTCCAACCTATTGTAAAATCAAGCAGCTCAATCACAGGAGGAAGAGAAGACACAAAGAGCCTTGTCAGCTTGGTCCAGTTCTTCTGGTTGAAAATCCGCACAGTGCACAGGCTGAATGGAAAGCGAAGAGGAAGTTACACGGGTATTCAGAAAGGTGTGCCCTGGATGATAATCAACCCAGGGCACAGAGGAACCTCGGTTACCTGGTCAGGTAACTGAACCTACCAGTCTTGTGAAACAGCTAATCATTTAAACTATTTTTTCAAAAGCCCAGTTTTGAGCCACATGAAAAAAATAAGACCAAAAAAATCAAATCAATAAGCAAAAGCAAACTGCCCAAGAAAGGTGTGTTCTCTGGGTCCCAGCAATGCTGATGCTACCGGAGGGCTCTCAGCTGCTATGCACATGTGGAATTCTGTCACCGCAGAGGTTCAAGCCCACTGCCTGTTCACTCGGGTTTCCTACAAGAGTCCCAGCATCCAGCCTGCAGGAGTTTCTGCAGTAATTTTAAAGCTATTCCTCCCTGTTCGGTAAGGAACGCCATTGAAACTAGACAGAAAAATAGTCATGAGGCTTTTATAGCGCATAGTGGTTTTTCGTGTGTTTGGGACAAGTTTTCCATTTGGTTCCAGTTTTTGTTTTGCTGTGTCCAGAAATAATGGTAACTGAAACCCCCACGCTATCTGGCTCTAAACTCATTGGAACTCTTACTGCTTTAACTCATAACAGACCATCTTGCACGGTTTATGTTAAGCATGTGCTCAAGCTGCTATTTAACCCAACCTATCTTTAGTTCACTGTCTTCCGCAGTTCTCCCCTAAAACAATATGAAGTTGGCCTGATGAGTCAGCATAGGATAAAGTCTGCCCACGTTTCTGTCTTAGCAGAATGAATTACAATGTTTTACAATTGATTGAATACTATAAAGTGAGAAGTTAATAACTGCACAGGCTATTTAACCTTAGTTTTTAACTGCGAAGAAAGGATTTCCTTTGTAGGTAGGACAGAATGGGGAACACCAGGGCCGCAGTTTTCCCCGGCATTACGAGGTTGACTCAGTGAGACACTTCTATGGTATATAACTTGATGCCACTCTGAGAAAAGACGTAAGACGATCAAATCGTGGTCCCAATGAGTTTACAGTCTACCGGCATTCAAAGACTCTGACCCCACTGAAATGACTGGGAAGAACTCCACAAGCTTCAGCAGTGGTAGCTTGTCACAATACACGTTCGGTTCCGCTAAGTCCTACCAATGTGAGTAACCCGCAAACTATCTGGATCCAAAATCCACCTTACGCTGCCTAGATTTTTGTTCCTTCCATCGTTACCACAAGGAATAAACAGATTGTCTGGGCAATATGAAACTGTAGCATACAGGGTCACTTCTGCAGGACCCCCGCAGCCTAGGCACCACGCGAGCTGCAATTCATACACCAGATGACCAGAAACCCACATCCTTCACCCTGCCCTGTGAAGTTTCAACCGATCTACTCAAATACATAACCAAGGGTACGCCAAACATGAAGAGTGACTGTCAGAACAAAGTCTTTAAGACCTCATTTGGATACACTAGTGCGATACGGAGCACGGTGTTCTGGACAAAGGTCAGTGCCCTTATCCTGTTAAAGCATGAACACCCTTGGAAGCGCTAGAAGAGGGGGCTGCGAAGGAGCTCCCCAGCAGCAGGAAGGCTCAACAGCCACAGTCTACCTACGCACCACATCATTCCACTCCGTACAACACACCGAGTGTCAGCACCAGTATGTGACTCACGCTGTTCACCACCGCAGCGAGTGGCACAGTCCACTGCACACTAGTAACTGAGAGATCACATAGATTAATTTTACAGGAAAAAGAATTTTTCAGGTCAGAGTACAGTACTTTCATTTTCAATCCCAATCTGAAACATGTTTAATGAACATACGCAGCTCTGTTCTGACGCCTCTGAATTATTTTTCCTACTGTTTATTTTAGGAAGATGCCCCAAAGCTCTCCTAGGAAGCTGCTTCCAGTTTTCAGCTTCATTCTCCCTGATTAGTTGACAGACATTTGCTTGTGTTGAATTTCCTTTGCAATACTAATTGTAACCCTGTTCTGAGATTTATATACAGATGCTAACGCGTTTATTCATTTTATCTCACACATTCTCCATTTACCCTTAATATAGTTAGAAACAGTTAATCTAATACTTTTTCCTGCTAGCGTTCACCGCTCTGCTCCAGAGGCACCTAAAAGGTACTTTGGCTAAACAGCCAAAATGATTTCCACATGAAAGCAAACGCAAGCAGCCCCGTCTTCCCCACCCACCACAACAGCACATGCCTCTTCCACTCTACACAGCGTTGATTTCAATAACTTAATTTCTCATGGAAGTTAAACTTTTTTCTGTTACTTCACCTCAACTACTCCCTTTTACCCCAAACCCCCTCCCTCAGGAATTAACACATACTGAATCCCAGCAGGTTCTCTTCTGACACTGGCTTTTCTGGAAAGTCCTTGCTCTTCACCAAAATGAAGCCTCAGTGAAACATCAGTTCCGTAGCTGCTGAATTAATTCAGGGGCTCTCATCCGAAAAACCTGCAAGTATTAACTGCTGCTGGCAGCAGAAGAGAAATGTGGGAAAATCTGTACATTTTCACTCACAACAACTTCTCTTTGTACACTGATTGCTGTTAAAAGCATCCTTTGTTTTCTGCTAAGCAACTTAAGCCCTAAGTCAAGAAACTGCTTCCTTTTAAGTTATGCTTAACCACTCTGCTAAAACAAGGCTCTAAATGTCTATCCATACCTCCTCCCACTATGCAAAACAACTTCTTTTAATAGGAAGCCTAAAAAAAAAAATTATATCCCACCCAGATTAAAATAATTTTGCAAGACTTCAGTCAATCCTAACACCTACTTCCACTTAAAATGCTTAGCGTGAATATGCCTGATTTTTCCTGTGCACGTACACACATTGATACATTTTCATTTCAATTCCCCCATTTCTTTCACCAGAGCAAACACAATGAGGTGCAAGAGAACTAGAGAGCTGTGGAAAACTCCGGGTGAACCAGTAATACCTTCTCCTCAGCCACAATGTTGGTGGAGCAGAACTTTTCTTTGCACAAAATGCAGCAGAAGTATTTTGTATTTTTTCCATGTGACACTTGACCGTGCCAAGTAGAGCAGCTAAAGGATGGCAGCAACACGGTGTTCAGGTGAAGAGGGTACATGTCCCCATGCTAACCCCAGGCTTGGGTGTGCTTTATCACCAGTGCACACCAGTGGGCACAGTGGACAAAACACTTCAGTGTCTGCTTAAGCCCCCTCTTAAAGCACTTTATGATAGGCTCAGCAGACCCTGTGTTGTGAATGGCTTGTGACAGCCCCTGCCTGCCCTGAAATATCTGGGACAAGGCACAATCCTTCACGAGGTAAGAAAGCTTCACTTTGACTCCATAAGCGACTGTCTAGCACATGTATTTCCAGCTCAAGGCTGTTCGTGACACAGAACGTTATCTGCTGAAGTGCAAGAGGAGGCATAAGATCTGCAACACACTCATCAGCCAGAGACATTTCAGAAGACCTGCAGTTAACAGCATCTGTGCCACTCATAACAAACACAACGATGCTTGAACTACAAAGAAGATGTTTTTAAAAACACAAAAGCATAAAAAACTTCAGTGAACACCCATCCCACTAACATAACTCCTTGCCTATGTATTTTTTTGTTAGAACATTCCATTTTAGAAGCGAAATCTATAGAAATGTTACTATGGTGCTGTTGACAGATCCAATCAATGTGAAAACCGGCTTCCAAGTTTTCCTGTAATCTAATGGCATTGGCAAAAATTCCTGATTAAGAAACTCAGACCTAGATGTGCTGTGCTCAAATCTGTTACCAGCTTTTACATCCAAGGAAGAGATGCACAAACTCTGAACCCAAGAGATGAGTCTCCTTAGACTTCATACGAGGTATCATGCAGTCAGCTTATTCAGGTATACTACGATTTTAATAAATTGTAAGTTATCCTCTTCTAACGCTGAAGAGAACTGTTTTCAAATATCCCCATGTACTGTGAAATACAAATCCACAACCGGCACGTAGCGATTCAGCCCAGCCCTCCAAGCGATAGGCATTTAAGCCACTAAGTAGCAGTGCTGGGTTTGTGGTGTGGTTTTTTGGCAAGATTGGTTTTGGTATCTTACATTTAACAGATCTTTTAACATCATTAGACATTTAATTTCCAGAAACTCCAGTCTCTGGCAGACAAATCAAAATTTCAAAAGAGGCATTTTTAATAGCTGAAGACTACCCCGTAGTAAGTAATTATGAGACAAATCAGTGAAGAAAAATTATTCTGCAAAATTATACCACTAAAATTCCATTAGGCAGGATTTCGTTCAAGCCTACAAACTTGATTACTCCCAGAACAAAGGATTTGAGATTAACATTAGGCTTACTCAATTTTACACGCAAAAAATCGGGTTGAAACTACCCCACAGCCTTCAGAGTACGACCAGAAGAGAAGTTAGATAATGTAGTAGACGGTTTTTATTTTCAGTGCTAAAAATACATTTTGAACATGAAGAATGACAACGGCTTGGTGAAATTTTTTGAAAACCTGGACATAAAACCCCGCAACTTCCACCACATGTCACTAGTTCTCAACTGCTCCCCCTCTCCATCTTCTTACATTATGCATATTCTTAAAACACATGGTAAGAAGCACTACAAGGCCTGTCTGACTTT
>NW_010405648.1:128134-128589 GCF_000710305.1 Buceros rhinoceros silvestris | reverse complement strand
AACATCAGACTTCAACTGTTTGATTGCCCATAATTAGATTTATTATCCTGAGTGAGAATTCTCATGTTGAGAAGCACCTTAAAGAGACCCTGGACACTCCTAGCCTGTTCCAAAATGTGTGTCCCAGCCAAATTCATTGTTTTAAAAATTAATCAAAGCATCCTCAAGCAATTTTTGAAGAAATGCAAACTTCAAGCTTTACCTAAGATTAAATTTCTGATTTTTGTCTTCTCTCCATTATTACGAAAACTCCAGAGCCTGCAAAATGCTTAGATTCATCCTCTCTAAACAGAGATATTTACCCCATAGTCCTTCACTGGACAATACCTGAACCTCCAAATACACTGCGAATGGAGAACAAATACAGGAGAAGTCTGGAAAGTTTAAGCATGATTGATCAAAATGCATAGGAAAAACCCAAGGCTGAACTACTTCGACGGCACATCTAAGAAGCA
>NW_010405648.1:113946-128045 GCF_000710305.1 Buceros rhinoceros silvestris | reverse complement strand
TACCTGGAGCACAGCCCAGAAACAGCTGCGGACAAGGACTAAGGACAGCGTTTTGGCCTGAGTCACTCTCCTGGGCTGCCTGATACAGGGCCCAGCTGCTGTCCTCTTTCACCAAATAACACACTGGTAACAAATCGCACTATAATAGGTATTTGGAAAGCAATTATGTCTCTTCAAGATTGGGGTATGGTTTTAATTGCTAGTTTTCATGTGACAGCTATTTCTCCCATTATTAATTACATTAGTACAAAATATTTTTTCAGATTCATTCCTTCATCTGTTGAAGAATGGAGCTGAAAATGCAGAAGCCAGGAAAAATTCTGCACATTTTAGGTGATACATATATAATGGCAAGTAAGCATCAGCAGCAGAATGAATACTAACGAGCAGAAGGTAATTAATGCCTGCACGTCTTCTGGTCTGTAAGTAAAGTCCTATGGGTCCCCGTAAGAAGTTTTGCAAACATTAGCAAACTAATGGGCAATGTAATACATCACCCGAGAAAAGAAAGAAGGGCCTGGCTACAGCTCAGGGTATCACGATCCACTAGGTACTGCAGATGTTTTTAGTCTTCTATACATATTCCTGACCTAACCCGCAATTACAAAGTCATTTACCCAACAATTAACTAATCCAGGGCATCTTGTCAGAATAGCATTCAATTGAGCTACAAATAAATTTAAGAAGTTCAGAAGCATTTCCTACATCCTACTAATCCGGTATTTTATCCTTGTTTTCAACTCTGTTGACTGCTATTCAATGAATCTTACATAACGCACTGACGTTACCGTTTCATCTTTTCTAAATAAAAATAAGCTGGCGTTTCATTAGCAGTCTTTAGCATTCATTGACTGTGAAGGCATTTTAAGTGTTTTGTCCTTAATTGTTTTAATAAAAATCTAGCTTAGTAAGTATTTTAGAGGGAGGAAAAATTGCAAATTAATGGTCATTTAATTATTTTGGCAAGTAGGCCCACGGCAGATTTCACAATGAGAGGCTGAGACCCCATTTCAGTAACAGGACTAGTTAGAATATGTGCCCCAGAATTATTAGCTAGATGTTCAGTGGATCAATTATATTAATTAGACAGACAAGACTGAAGACAACCGATGTCAATAAAGACATCAATATGTTTATAGAGACACCAATGGCACCTCTCTCCCCAGGCTGAATATAAACACAAATCTCGTTGGATTTGTCATGGGTGCGTTGCTGGCTGAAGCAGAATCCTGTCACGGTTACGACAGCAAGTGTGTCATTTATGTCCACTACAAGCTTAATGGAGAACCTGAGGAGGTAACGCAGGAATCACAGCTGAGTTCCTGGGGCATGGGTGTTTCTGAAAAGAACGGTGTATTTTTGCAGACAGTGTCTGCTTTGGGAGCTGATAACGCTTGATGTTCACAGTCACTGCCAGGGTTGGGGGGCAGAAAGACCCTTGTTTGTACTTTTTGCAGGGCAGACCAAGGTCTCTGCTAAACCCTGTGTCCCACGGTGGGTGCAGTAAGGGGTGAACCCTGTGTCCCACGGTGGGGTCAGTAAGGGAGAGGCTGCACCTGCGGGGAGGAGCGGACAGGACAGGAGACCCTACACTGACCAGCCAGGTGTTCCATCCCATAGACGTCATATTTGGTGCAGAGCTGAAGGATCACATGGGTCAAGCTCTTCTTCAATGGCCAGTATCCAAGAAGGTCTCTGTTCCTCATTCGATCCCAAGCCATGCATTTGTTGATCCAGTTCCTGTCTGCCGCTGAGCCCCGCCTGGGCCCTCCCCAGCACCCACCCACAGCATCAGTGGTGATGGGGACGTGTTGCCATCAGGGGGGTTGGGTTCAGTGCTGGTTTTGTATACATTTGTATGTATTAAATTTTATTATTATTATTATTATTCCCACTAAAGCAGTTTCAGGGTTTTTTTCCAATCCGTAAATCTCCCTCCCTCATTCCCTTCCCTTTGGGAAAGGAGAGGGGTTCATAGCGAGCATCTACCATTCATCTAGTGGCCGGTTCAGCCCTCACCCATGACAGGGCTGAAAGTCCACCTTTGATGCTGTAATTCAGTCAGTATCAAACTCTGATACCTGGGTTCCTACACCAGGAACCCAGCAGCTCTGAGCTGTCAGCATCCCTGACAGCTCTAAGGCATGCATTTTATTTATTAGGTTTTAGAACATATCTTCAACTTAGAGAAAGGTAAACAAAGGGACTTTTTAAAAACATTCAGTACTTTTGAGAAGAAAGCAAACACCAGTTTGATGCAGGGTCCATCAACTCAATAATTTCAGATAAGAATGTTTCAGTGAAATGATCAGTGATGTTGAAAAAGAGGAAGAGACCCGTTCATGGCAAGCCTACACTTGAAGTCATAACTTACAGAAGAGCAATGCATTATCCAGGGGGCATTCCTTGGGAAAAAAAGCCCTGCCAATCAATACACAGCATGAATACAGAACAGGCAATAAAGCTTCTAGAGCAACCCACATAAAGAAGCATCCATGACATGCTCCTCATCTGTTACCTGCAGCAAAAGCAGGGGGTCAGTTATTTCAAACATGTGCAGCTTCTTAGCTGCACCTGCAGAACTACAGCACATTTATGATAGGAAATTTCTGATAGTTTTAAGACAATGGAAGTTTTAAAAAGCCACATGTATTGCCCTAAATATTCCAAAGCACAAATATTTGAAGTATGTTATTGTTCCTTACGTTCTCCAGGAGCCTAGGTGATTTCAGATGAGTCAAGATTAACACAAGAATCCAGATAACGTCCTTCACAGTATGCTCTGTTCAGAGGCTTGAACAATAAATCCAAGCTACTCTGGTTTGAAACGTCAACCAAAACACCTTTTGCCTAAAAGGCAATCCCACAGCCCAGCAGCACCCACTAAGCAATGTCTCCTCCTTTTCCTCCCCTCTCAGTATTTGCTTTTCTGTTTAATATATGCCTAAATTTGGCATGGCAGAGAGCTAATTTAGTACTTCTGAAGGGAATGGAGACATAACTAAAGCTAATAATACAGGAGCTCACTAGGACACACTGATACACTTTTTGTTATTTATTTTAAGTTCACTAATACTTTTTTGATTGCAAGTCAAGTCAAGTTATACAGAACCATGTTTCAATATCCTGTTTTTTCCTCACTGTAACAACAGTCCAATATAGGATGCCTTTCGCCACCCTCCTCGGTCTTCCCCAATTTTTGTTCATTCTTACAATGCTAATTACGGTTTGGACAATGTAACTACATAAACCACAACTCCCAGCACTACCTCAAAACACGATTCGCTTTTCCACCACAACTCTTCAGTTTGTAATAAGCTTAGCTGTAAAAAGAGCACGCAGATGTGTGCTTCTGCTATGTCTACAGGTAGTGATTCGATGCAGTATTTTCTTCAGTGAATTAAGAGTAAATGAAAAATCAAGGATCCATCCTCCCAAGGTTCTTCTGCAAAAGCTTTAACAGATAAAATCCTTATACACATGGAGTTCAGAGCATGAAAGACAACTGTGTTCCAGTTTGCACACAGAACATCCATTTGCTCAGAAGGACTGCAGAATACATACTTGTAGACACAAAAAGCCCCCCTCGAGTACCATTTGCCAGTTCTTTTTTCTGGCAGCAGACACCTCGGGCTTGGCCAGCGTTCCTCAATGCAGCAGAGCATCAGGCTGGTGAAACAGCTGCTCTTGCAGGCAGCCAGAGCAGGAGGAGCTGGCCAGCTTCTCCTCCGAGAGGCTTTTGGAAGCCAGCCACCGCCTAAGCGCTGTTTGGGAGCAGCTATACTGGATCCTAACGACCTTGGGAACATGCATCACTGACGCGGAGCTCTGCTAGAAGAATCCTAAAAACCTCTACGCACTTTAAAACATAATCTATTGCATCTCTTTTTCATTCATACTTTCATCCGCATAGCTCTCTTCAGTTATAAATATTAAAAGCAGATATTTAAGTCATTTAAAGGACCTTTCGGACCAAAGCAAACAAATAAGGCAGCTCTGTTGTGGGTCATTTTCATGGGGCACTTTCAGCAGACTTTTCCATTTCAAGTTGAAATTTGACATATCGAGCAGTTCAACCCAGAGCAACATCTTTGAAAGTTTGAAGGAACAGGTTTGAGTCCTGGAAGATTTACTAATTATTTTTATATGCAGAAATAGTTCAAAACAACTTCAGAAACTCTGATACTACCATTCAGAATGATTAATACAGAAGTCATAAACCTTTTATCTCATTTCAATTCTCCTCCACATATAGCAGCTACCAACTTGTTTTGATTAGTATAAGTAATATAAGAACAAGGAACAAGATGCTGCACATCTTGTAGTTACTAATTAGCCAGAGGAGATAGAAAATATGCAAATAATTACAAATAATTACTTCGTTTTCCTCCCTGTTTTCACATTTTCTTTTTCATCATGGATAAAATGTAAGCCACACTCAGTTACATCAGGGAACCCATATCCCACACCCCCCCCCGCCCCGTATTTCAACTTGTTTCACTAAGGGTGGAAAACTTCACAAGTTTTTTCACAGTTTTTAGGGCATAATTAATAATGCAATCAGAATATATTACTATGAAGATGTTTATTCAGCTCTTCCTGAAATTCAAAATAAAAACACTTTCAAATCAATTTTTTATATATGATATGCAGTTCTATGCAGTATAAATAACAAAATAGTATAATGAATTCCAACGACAGCCCTCTTGAACATAAGTTTGTTGAAAACAATTAATCTCTTTCCCATGTAAATGTCTGAAAACAGAACCACACATTACAAAATAAATTTATTGCATATTTGTGCAACCGTCGTGGATGGCTACTACAGACCCCCAGCCGTAACCACAGCACGTTCTGAAAATCCAAGCACAAAATGTTGTAACAACATTTCACTTTACCATCTAATGTTGCATTTGTTTTTTTTTTTTTTTTTAAATGAGAAATAAAAAATTCCTTGGCCATAAGAATAAAGGTCTTGACAAAGTAGTGATGCTTGAGGAGATCCCCACCACATTTTTTTTTTTTTTTTTAAATGAGTAATTAAACATTACTTGGCCATAAGAATAAAGGTCTTGACAAAGTAGTGATGCTTGAGGAGATCCCCACCACAATGACTGGCAAGGCCAATGTTTTGTCCTGGAGATCACACCCACAGCAGACCACCAACAGACTGGTAGAGAAGCGTGCAAAAGGAAAGGGTTTGTTTAGCCTGGGAGTGTTAACGCCAGCTTTCCAGCAGGAGGAGGTTACTGGGGATGAGGGAGCCAAGCTCTTCAGTGAGGTGCACAGCTGGGGAATGAGGCAGCTGTCAACCCAAACAGGGGAGGTCCTCCCTAAAAGAGGCAGTTTTTTCCCTGTGAGGATAACTAAGCGCTCAAACAGAGCTCCAGAGCAGTTATGCAGTCTTCAGCTTCGGAGGTTTTCAAGATCTGTCTGGACAGACTGTGCGCAAACTGGTCTGATGTCAGTGTAGATCCTGCTTTGAGGAGGTTGGAGTAGATGACTTCCAAGGTCACTTAAACTTGAACAATTCTGTGATTCAGTCATCTTCTGATACTTCCAGAGTTCCCAAGGACTCACACTTCAGTGACTCCCTAACCACATCAGTATGTTAGAGGTTAGTAAGCCTGGGTAAACTTTTCTTCCATGTCTATGTCTTTTGAACCTGTACAAACTCAGTATCAACTATGTTCTGTGCCAGTGAATTGCAAAGTTTTATTATGCTTGACAGGAAAAACCACTCTTATTTTCTTAATCAGCCTTCATTGCCTGCTCAGTAGCTCTTACTCACCCTCTCCACAAAGCTCTCGATCCTACTGACCTTTTGTGCTCCCTTCCTCATCCCACCAGTCACCCCTTCTTGGCAGCCAGAAGGGCAGTGGGGTGAACCATTCTCTGAACATAAGCTGTTCCTTGGATCATGTCTGACTCCTTTCTCCTTGTCTTTTACCAGCCTGCTGCAGTAACTCACCTACGGGTCACTACTGCTTTATTCTGAGACATGGAGAAGCTGTTTTTCATGGCAGGCTCAACTTTTACTTCCTTAGAGAAGCCGGATCATCGAAGGCCTATTAATAAAAATGATGAGAGGAACTTTACCCAGCAGATTATTAAGGTTGCAACTGGCCAACGTAACTGTCTTTGGAGGTTCTCATTGCTTCTGGCCACACGACACAGCGATGAGGACTGGGGCAATATGCCACCTTCGCTAGTCACAAGGAAGACAGATGGTACTGGAGGCAGCGATCAAAGTTACAGTAGGTAAATCTGTTCCATTTTCATAATTGTGGAGGCTGATAAATTTGCCAGATGAATTTCAAAAGAGCACGCCTATGAATCCAGGGTTTGCAGGCCTCGGCAGTACAGGGGACTTTCGTTCTTCTCCAAAAAATATTCAGAGATGTTTCCAGTATCAATAAATCAGAATGTTTTTCTTGCTGAAAACAAAGGTAATTGGTTTCCATTTTACTTGAATGGTAAACTGGGCATTTCTTGTAACATTTGCTCCAGAAAAGTACTAATTTCACGCTAACTTAAAATGCGATCAAAAATTCAAATCTAGAACTAACTGCGGATATATAAGAAAAGCACCAGTGTTCTGACAGTACTAACATTACGCTGAACTCTGCAGCTAGTTGCTAGACATCTGACCACTCAGCCTTACTAAGGAGCTACATCTAAGCAATATTTTTTTCTTTACACTACATTTGATGCCCCCCCCCTTAATGGAAATCCCCATATTTAGGATTATATTTCAGATAATAATGCAGAGCTGCGGCATTTGCAGAGAAGCACATTCTGCCTTTGAATGGGGACAAGTTGAGAACTGATACAGTTCACTATGTGCATGTCCAACTAAAAGAACTGTAATGTCTGCAAGACCGTCTCAATCTTTCAGTCTTGAGGATTATTACAAAGATATACGTGGATTGCTTATATAGGACAAACCCAGCACTTGCTAAGACTGATGAAAGAAATGCATGGAAAGAACAAAGCCAGCAGGCTCCCAAAGGTAGCTCAGCAAGCTTGAGAAATCCCACAAAAAGCCTTGTGGAGTGTGTTACTGCAGAGGGTGAGCAGGATGAAGGTCATGCCTTGAGAGGGAATGGCAAAGAATGAGAAATGGGATTTTTTTTTTTCTTTCAAATCAGCACCATATGCTCTTCCCCTGAGGTGTCTGCATGAACTGAAACACAAACTGAAAAAGTAAACGCAGAAAGTTTCATTGCACAAGGCTAATGGGGTCACTTTAGGCATGATAAAGGCCTTTCAATCTTAAGAACTTCTCAGCCCAGTTTGACGTTGAATAGATACAGGTAATGAGGGTATTTTTTAAGCAAACAGCTGAATACTTCTACCTATATACTTAAACCCAAGTCAATACTCTTCTGTTGTAGGCAAGAAAAGCTTTCTTGACTGGTGTATACTCCAAATGCCTCGCTTCTCAAATCCTTCCCATTTCCTTAATAGCCATATTGTTTTATTTCCACTTTCCACAGAAAAAGCCTTTCTGGGCTTGGGACTAAATTCACAAACACACACACATATTCCCCCCTCACTCCCTCAATCCACCCACTTCTCCCTAAGTCACACCAAGGTTTCCTCTCTGAGAGCCAAAAGGCAAGTTGAACGTTCTAGCGAAGCACAGCCATTCTGCTTTGGGAGAAGGGGCAACCTGGCTAGTTTGGGGGAGAAAGGCAAAGGGAGAAATAAAGGCAGCAGCTGTCAAACTTGACATAGCTAGTGAGTGTTCTACCTACTTCAGTTCAGACCAGGATGTTTTGGCAAATGAAGAAACTTAAATGGCAAGAGTGAGTCATCCATAGTAAGAAGGATGTGAAACAGACTTGCCAGCAGCTCTGAGTTGATCGCTGCTTTCTCAATATACGGTGAACGCTTTGTTACTAAACTGTGGAGCTTCTCCAGGAGGTACAATTAGCAAGAGGCACAGGTATAAGAGAGGCTTTTAAAAATAACAAAAAGAAGGATGACAAGTTATTAATATAGGTGGTTCAGACTTTAGTCTTTAATTTAAACTGAAGGTTATGCATGTAAAAAAAGGTATCTTACAGCTCCCTGAAGGGCTGTTGATATTCCGTGCCAATGAAGTAAAAAAACCAGAAGGTTGCTTTTCTTATCCAGGGCAACAGGCATTCCAGTACCTGCCGTGTTGCAATACAATATATATTACGGTGCATTCAACATGTTGAGCGAGCAGGTGTGCCCAAAACTGCTAAGCGATTCCAAGTGAAATAGCTCAGCTTTGTACACAACCGATACAGGAATTTCCTTGTTGCTATAACAACGTGAATTACCTAAGTGGAAAGCCACCCCTGCTGGGGGCTCCTTCATGCAAACAGGCTTTTGTCATAGTGTTTGTCGGGCGACGCGTTGTGGCGTAATTGGCCCTGCAGTAGCCAAAGGAAGCAAAAGTCTCACCCCGTATGAAGACCAATTTCACCGTCAGTTTTCCCTGTAGTGGGTGAAGGGAACGCGCTGGCTGCCTTGGGGAGGGCCAGATGGCTACAAAACACCGGCTACTCCACACGGGAGACATGATCTCCACTCTTATACAAGCCAAGCACCTTTTCCTCTCTGACCAGGGCAATGCACTGCTTACAAGTTCTCTTCCGAAACACAATTATCAGTAGATTTTGCACTGTAGAGCGTAGCACCGGGTCTAACATGAGATGAGTCACTACCATGACTCAGTTCTCACTTGCTCTTGTTATTCAGACACTGATACAATATGGCACTAGTCTGCCTTATTGAAGGCTTATTTATAGAAGCTTGAGTCACTGACTAATGGAAGTGGCCTTTTTGAAACGAAACGTTCGTTAAGAAGCTGGTGCACAAAATTCTAGCTCAGACATACACCAGAGACACTATGAGGACCACTCCAGTCGCACCCGAATCCACGCTCACAATACAAAACTCATTCAGCACTTCTTAATAACAAGTAGTATGTAGTATTCTTTCCTCAGCGCCACATCTCTTGATGTCTGTTCAGAAGACAAGATAGAACTTCAGATTTTTCACTCTTTTTCATTACTCTGCAACGACACAAACACCCAGCTATCGCATAGAAGCTTCATTATGGGAAGATAATCTACTAACGCCATACCTGGTTTAGGATCAACCTCTACCCTAACTTCTTGAAGGCCAGAAAGGTGCATAGATATGAACAAACCCAGAATTTCTAAACAGAAATAAAAGAATGAGAAGTGAACCTTGGATATGAGCTCATACTTCCTTCACTGCTTCCTACCCTGAAATACCACAGCCCAGACTGACGTATAAAACTCACAGTAACGCAGTATTGCCCTGTACAGCGCTACAAAGCATTTGGCTGAACAACGACAACAAAAGAAGTGGAGCCTGCAATCACTTTGGAGATTAAAGTAACACCCCTAAGCTGCAAAATGACAAATGCAGTTTAAAAAATTGCCTCTAAATAAAAATGACTCAACTTAACATGCTTGTCTGCCTATGTCCTAAGTCTTGATCTCATTTATTAGGTGGTTTTAACACACCAGGCTGGAGACAAGACTGAAGGGCAAGGTTTCACAGTTTACAGTGGCAATAACTTAACCCATGAAATGAAGGGGGCATTCATTCGTGATGTGATCCTCGTTAGACGAGGTTAATGCAAACCTATGGTTCCATTTGTAGAAGGAGTTGCTATAAATACAAGAATGCTGAGAAACAACATTGAGTGAGACGTAAATGAATTGTCCAGATACACAGAAATTTAGTATGTATCAGATACAAAATTTTGTTCTAACGGAACCAATTTATGTACCAAAGTACCTGTGGGGGTTTTTTACAAGTACTTTTCACTATTTAAGAGGAAGTTTGAAAACACCAGATATTTTCAAATCAAAATGAAGGAAACCAGTGAAATCACATTATATCAGAAGAAACTTCTGTAAGTGGTACCAGAGATACTGAATAAAATAGATGTAGCTTCTCAGGCGAGTGAGTCAGGGAACTGCTGAAGTGCTCTTTAAATTTTTTTTTTTTTTTTTACAGTATAAAAAGATGCTGTTGAAGCAGTTCTTTCTTTCAGCTGGTTATTGAAGGCTGTTCAGTCAAGCTCACGTTCTTCAGAAGAAGAACAACCTGGCAGGTTTCAATAATAGATGTTTTGGAGAAATATTTCCATCATCTTTTAAGCACTACTATTAAGTAAAGCAACTTTTTTTTTCCCCTACAGAAATAGATCTTCTTAACACAGACTGTGTCAAATATTTCGGTCCACTAGGTAAAAGTCATTCTAAAAAAGAAGGTTAGATATCAAAACACCCAAAAAGAAGATTTAAATCCCAGTCTGATTAACTGGAGGTACATGAGTTTCACAATCCAAAGTATCTTATTAAACGTTTTAAGTTGATTATTCTCTTACTTGAAGCATTTGCTGAAAGGAGGCAGATGAACAGATTGTTTTATGCTCAAACCAATGTTATTGAAGCACCGTTACATTATAGATAACCCTTTTGATGAGTCAGCAGATGTTTGTAGAGGTTTTGCCAAGACAATGCTTTGAATGGAATTATTTTGTCACTCACACGTTATTCTCTTACTGTATGTGTTCCATTAAGTTTTTGTATTTCATCAAAGCTTAATAATGACTAAGACATCTCCCTAGGGTCGACACTCTCAGCATGCCCAGGGATCACTCTTGTACTGCACAGTGGGGGCTGGGGGCTCCCGACAGCGTATTATTCGTGCAGTATCCAGGAGAGGGCAATGTCTTGCTTTGGAAAGATTTTGTACAGCATTCCCTCTGCTCAGACACCCAGAAAAAGAAGCTGTATGCAAGCAGAAATAAATAGTAGTGCTATTAGGAAAATCACAAGCAAACATTCTGAAAGGAAGCAAAGGGAGCGTGATTCAGCTTCATTCTGCTCATTTCCAGCCGATATCTGAGCTCTCCAGAGTAACGACTTTTTAATTCCCCAGTATACAAGATAAACTGATAAAATTCCCCCAGCAAGGAAGTGCTTCATTCTGCTTCTGGTCAGACAACCAGAAGACCATCTGACAAGATTTTCCACATCCAAATATTAGCTGACTTGATGGAAAACACTCTGGAAACGCTGTTACGTCCCAGGTCAGGACTGGCTCTACCCCAGCACTTCACCGTGCCTTTATGATCGTTTGAGGCTTCACTAAGGCACAGAGAAACATAAGGAAATTGTCCTTCCTTTTCATTACGGAGTTTAAAACTCAAATCTTTCTAAAGTAGAGCAAAAAAATCCTATAAGCTCCTCACGGACTAGTGGAACGGTCCCAGAAAGCCAGCACAGAAGCACCAGTTGAATGAAGCACATTCACTCATCTCTCACCATTTTTCAGGACCAGTGTGAGTGTTCTCAGACAGACAGAACATTCACAGCATGGCAGAAGTGAAAACACTCATTTCAGAAACAGTTAGATTTGACCGATACTTTTTTATTAACTATAGCTGGTAAACTTAAATCAATTTGGAAACTTCCACTTGAAAACGCTCTGAGAAAAACCATTGAGGAAATGACGAAAAACTACTCAAATATTTTATGAAGACATCTGGAAACGTAGTTTTTTTGACGTTTCGTAATAAAAATATCACAACTACAGAACTCCATTGGTGAATCTAAGCTTCAGATTGAAATGAAGAAAAGCAAAGAAAAATGAAAAACTCTTCATTTAAATCAGAACCTGCAGTGTGAGATCCCAAGGAAACGAAGTTTTGGGTTACAGCTGACACATTTTTGACCTCAGACAACTGATGGATGACAATAGCTGTGGTGTTGGTCCAGTTCATGATTAATCTCTGCAAATCAGACTTTGTGATGTCTTTTCCTTATGAGCAGAACAGTCAAGAGACAGAGAGTACCCGATCTCGTCAGCCAGGGTGGTTTGTTTGGGGGGTTTGGTTTTTTGGGGGTGGGATTTTTGGTTTGTGGGGTTATGGTGATGGCTTTTACCAAAATTCTCCAATGTGTGACTGCAATAAAGAGTGCTGAAAGCTGCCTGGAGACATCACAATTGCTGTAACTGCATTATAAAAATTGATCATTTTTTGCAGCGCAATAAAGCACCACAGTGGTGCCTTTGATGCATTTTAAAGGCTAAAAAAAAGTGCTGTAAAGAGTGACAAACTTCAATTCCTTCAGGTAATACCTTGCTGAATAAAGCTATGATGTCCTAAACCACAGCAAAATTTTGTGTTTCAGAGAGGTAAACTACAGACACAGAGAGCATCCACCTTCATCATCACTCACTTATTTCCAATAGGACAAAATATTTCACTGTTATTCTTAAAAATTTGTTTCCCACGAGAGAGAAAAAGCTCGTGTAGTTGAAAAGCATCATCGTTATTAGAAGAAACAGGTATGAATTGGCAAAGTTAAATAAGGACTGAATGGAAAAGGGGAAGTGTGAGTTCTAAGATAGCCTTGGCATAGGCAAGGTGCCTAGTGAGCTCTCTGGCCAGGCTTATGAAAGAGTTTACACAACAGCTTCTAAGCAGAACAGGGAAATGAACTCAACAGTTAACCCTTCGGTTGACTTATTGGATATGCACCAGTCTGAGTGAGCCTCTTCTCTGGAGAAGGACCACTACTGCAGCGTCAATCTCAACACTCCCTAAAGACACGCTGCAGCCGTAGGAAGCAGCAGCCTCTGACACGCCGGCAGAAAATATTTATTCACTGAAATGTATAATGAGCATTCACTGAATTTAGGTAGCAGGACCCCCCAGGTTTCTGCCACATTAAGATGTGTATCACAATTCAGGTTTTTGAAGCATACTGTGATTTTATTGGGTTCTTACTTCTTTATTGTGGCTGTACTGATCAGTGTTCCTACTCACGTAAAGGAACACAAAGTGCTGTTTTCCTTTCCCCTGCGTTTAACCCATCAGGTTATAAGTCCCCATTAACCTGCATGCTGCTGTCTAACCCTGTCAGGGAGCCACAGCTCCTCTTCCATAAATATTTGCCTGTAATTGCTCTGCTGACTGCAGCAATTGAGTCCAGGGCAAAACTGATCCTATCTCAAATGCTGGCTTCAGCAAAGCGTGTACAACTCTTCTGTTCAAGATTCAAAGTACAGAACTCGGAGATAAAGGTACGAGGCACAGGCAGACTGACAGACAGCAGCTTGCTCTCGCTTTCTTCCACCCAGCAACCAGATCCAGCACCGGACCAGAACCGCACCAGCAGCACACCAGGGAGGGCTTTCCTTCCACCTCAGTTCACAGCACTTAAAACTTCACAAAGCTGATATTTTCCCAACTCCTTCCAACTTCTTAAAAAAATAGAACTGAAACATCACAACTAGATTTGGCATTTCTAAGTGCAGGTGCACACACATGCCTGTGTAGGTGTTTAAAGAGGCCGTGAGAGGTGGCAGACTGCTAGCTCTGGACGATGCGCCCAAATCCCAGCTCAGAGCTCTGGCAGTACCACCCCAGCTCTGGGCTGACCGCCTTCCCCGCTGGCGCCGCACAGCCAGCCCTGTGAGCAGATGGATTGGAGAGCAGACGACTTGTTCTGCTACACTCAATTACGACATCGGTACTGAAGGTGCCACTGTCCTACCAGCTAAACGCAGTGAGGCTACTGAGCTGGTACCTTCGCACTTGAGATTTGGGTTGGTGTTTTCTCCCCGTTGACTTATGCAGATCTATGTAGTGTATTGACTTGAGATACTGACCTCCAGTGGGATCACAGCACATACACAGTGTGGGATTTCACATTACCAACACTAACACATACTAGGACGTAAAGGTCCTCATTTCAACAAGCCAAATAGGCTTCTTCAGGGTTGTGTTCAGCAACTAATCACATTTCAAGGAAACCTTTGCAGCAGCTCCTCATCTCCCCAACACAAGATCAGCCAGACACATCTGAATTAAGCAATAGGATTTCCAAGGTGAGGCACATGCAGGTGAAGGAAGGCTGCTGGCCAGTGCAGCATTCATCGATGGGAGAAGGGCAGAGCATGGATCTCTGACCAGAAGCGCCGTGAGATGAAGTGCTACGGCCCTTGCAGTCAGAAAAACAGACAGCAGCATACATAGCTCACTTCTGCTAATGTTTGTACATCGGAAG
>NW_010405648.1:105593-113863 GCF_000710305.1 Buceros rhinoceros silvestris | reverse complement strand
AAGAGATTAACTGAAGACACAAAATTCAGTCAAAGGGCAACCAAACCACATATTTCTCAAAGTCTGTGAGCCACTACAAGATGTCTTTATGTCTGGGTTCGAGACTCTGGACACTGATGGTTGCCAGAAGGCACCTCTGCCTAGCACACAAAATCCAACATCACCTTTGTCCTGCTCACGCTCAAGACCTAGACTGTCATCTGAAAATATAAATAATCTTCCTTTTACTATTTGCACAGCAGCTCAGGGCAATCGGCCAAAGCTGCCGGGTCATCTGGAAGGTACCTGTTCCTCGTTACATTTAATGTTTTGCATAGGACACTATTTCTTTAACAGCAGTAAATCGCTTCAGTTAGTGTCATTATCTTAAACTCCAGTTCTATGAAATTTCAGTAAGCTTCCATACACAAACATAAGTAATTTGGAATCTATCAGTAACTTCAATTATTTAAATCAACTGAATGACAGTAATGAAGCTAAAATGTTTACTTAAATGCAAAGTCAGACAATATGAATATCTCTTATTTCTGCACGTGAAGTAAAAGACTGAGAGCAAACTGAACAAAACGTGACCTACGGTGCCCAGATATGAATACAAACCTATTTGAAGTGTTTTGGACATGCTCGAATACACAGAGCTTCCTGGATGTCATTTACAAGAGCAATAAGGAAAGGTAAAGATCAAGGAATTTCACTTAACAGGTATCTTCACCAGGTACAGCTGTTGGAAGCGTGGACTGGTGGACTTTTGACATCGCTCAACGTCCATCATAGCAAGATGCCAGAAGTCAAAGAACATGTTAACCTCAAAAAAAAATGTACTTGATATCATCTTTTAACAAAAGCACCAGTGCCTCATTACAGTGCCTCAAAGCCACTTAGAAGCCTTAGTAGTCCAGTGTGTGCAGTGTTCTTCCTCTCCTCTAGTGGCTCTGAACTTCATCTTACAGGCTGATACACAAGGGAATAAAGAAATAACAGAGTATAAGCAAGATACAATCATCGTTTCTGCAGACCCCTTCAAAAGGAGCGTGAAGTCTCCAATGAGTAAGACGTGTTTCTGCCTATAAATAGATATGCTTTATACATGGGATTACAAATTGCTTGGGGAAGATTTGAGAGATACGGGAGTGCTGACCTTCATTACATCACAGGCTATACAGCACTGTGAAAAGTATGGCTGGTGCTGCAATGCTGGTCTCCAATTATAAGGTTTTTCCAAACCATGTGGGATATGGCCCAGTGGAGAGAAAAAAATGTAAATGTAGGCAAAAGCTTCTTCTGCTTCTTCCCTGCCAATTCTTTGAGAGTATGGCCACCTCCCTCTGCTAAGAAACAACAGAGCGCAAGTCAGGGCATTCTCAGCTCTCCAAACTGCTGGGACTGGGGACAGACCTGAAACACAAACACCATCTCTAGCATAAATTTCCATTAGAGAAGTATCTACCTAAACTTTTAATCACTCACGTCTTTGAATTTGTTACAGCATTTGATAGAAAAATGAACTCTGCATCCCTAGGTAGAAATGCCACCACTGTAGATACATCTGTTGTACAAATATTTGGCAAGCAACCACTGCAGCATTAGAAATCTAAAGCCTTAGAGGATATGACAAGCTCACCCTGACTAGACACAAAATAACAAGCAGCATCAGGGACGTTTCATTGCATTTTTAAATTATTTACATTAAATTCTTTTCACGTGTGCTAATTTTTTCTAGCTGCACAAGTGCTTGCATTGGGTTCTACGTTTGTTACAGCACTCAAACTTTAAGAACCAAACATCTTTTCAGTTTAACTTTTCTCTTCATGATGTGTGGATGACAGAGTTCTTATAAAGGCAACTGGCATAAAAATTACAGATGTGGATAACGTGCAATCAACTGTTGCGTTTGCCTACTCTGTTTAAGAAGCATAAAAGAAAGCATCAGGAATCAAGGAAAATCCATTTGGCTTTATGACTTAGATGAAGAAATGAAGAAAAACTGAAATAAACCCACCAAGAGCAAAATGTGGGGTGAGGACGAGAGGTCTACAGCAGGAGATAGCAAAAATACACATACAGAGGGAAGAGAAAAAGCGAAAATACACATACAGAGGTAAGAGAAAACCTTGGACGTTTTTCCTCCTTAAGTTTATTATGAAAACAAAAATCTGTGGAAATTTGAGCATTTCGTGTCTGTGAAAATCAGACCAGACAGTGCTCCAGCAGCATTTTTGACTTTCGAAGGACAGCTCTTTTCATTTATTCCCTGCCTAATGCATAAAGACACAAATGGCAGGGCCACGGAAGTCCTTAGCTTTCGAATCCAACTAAGGCTGAGATCACAGCTGCTGTTTAGAGGAGACCACTTGAAATGTGCCTGTCCCCACCCTGGTCACCCCTCCAGCTCAGCACCTACGTACCCACACAAGGCGTAAAAATCCAGGGCACAGGGCACAGGAAGTTCGGCGGCTTTGGCATTATGCTGCAGAAAGCAGCCAAATAGTTGCCAGTTTTATCCATGCTGAAAGTAAACCGAGCACCTCTCAAAAACAGATGTGGAAACAGAAATAAAGACACTTTTCCCCAGGCAACCATCTCTACTCAGGGAAAACACTTGATGAGATTGACACTTTACATTTGGAAATAACCAAACCTACCAACAGCCCCAGGGAAGGGAGGAAGGGGAAGGCAAACTGAATTGCTTTTAAATTGAACTCCCTTTCCTACCTCCTCTTATTTTTCTATCATCACCCAGGAACCATTCTTTGGAAGGCAGGAACTGAATTCGTATGAACAGATTTAATCTTAGTCATACAAATACACCATGAATCCATCAGAATTATTTGTATAAAGAGAAATACAAGTGTTTTATAATTCTTCTGACATTCTGACTGCCTATTACATCCTTGAACGTGGTAAATGATAACCATGCAATTGTTACCAGAAGACCAAAGCATCAAACTCTGGTTGTGCCCTGATGCTGAGAACGAAGGGCAGAGCCTCAAAGGCCAGCTATGAAGCTGCTTTTTTTTTTTTTCCTCTAATATGTGAAAGTTCCACATTCCCAGTTAGCAAACACTTCAAAGATTAACATCTCAATTTCACAAATTCTAAAAACACGGAGATCATCTTTCTGAAGAGTTTGTACATGAGATCTAGAGATGATCCTGCAGAAATACTCTCACATATTCTATAAGTAAATATGATAAGCAGCCATAATTAATCTCTATCTATAAACACGTGTGTTTTTAAAGTTCAAGGAAACTTTTCTACAATTCTGGTATGACACATTTAGAAACACAAACCCGTGAAAAGATCATCGTGCATAATGTGAGACTTCACCTCATACCCAGATCATCTATCAATACATTCATCTCCTGTTTTCTGCAGAAGTGCAAGAGTCATCAGGACACCACAACTAGCAGTAGAGCAGGTAAAGGGCTCAAGTAGCTTCATTTTTAGGGTTCTCTGATGCCCAGACTAGTTCTACATGAAAAAATACACCATAATCCCATTATGTAAACATCTATTTATGTACCCAGATAAACACACATACACAGACAAATGCTCCCTGCGGAAGCCTATGAAAAACCCAACAATACCCCAAGTTTTTTCCCTCTGGAATGAAAGATAATACGATGAGTTTCCAACATTAACAAGGACTTACATCAACCATAGCAAATTTTCAGTTGGGGATAAATATAACCCATATATTATATTTATAATATAAATATAAGTGCTCAATATTCTTCTGACAGTAACAGCCATTCCCAGTACTGTACAGCAGTAACTGGCCAGAGTTGGTTCTCTTACCCACTTACAACTCAGCATGAAATTAGGAGGGTGGGAGGAGACTCCTTCATCATCTATCAAATTTCCATACTGGTTTACTACAAGTTTCAGTTCTGATGCACTAATGCAACTGGAAAACATGTGCACTGAGACAACCAGTAGTAATTTTGCTACTTGTTTTCTACATCCTCTACTGTAAGCTTCACGCATTAGAATATGAGCATCAGTAGTATTCTACATTGGGGTACAAGACAATGATAATTAAAAAGGCAATTCCACCAAATAAATGGTCCACCCCTTGTTATTCTTGCCCTCACACCTGAGGGAAACTGATGTTCTGCATTTGGGTGATTATCTTTCCTTCCAGGCATCATCTTTAACACACTTATCAAACACCACCTTTCAAGTTTATCATTCATTGTGCACTCCTCTCCTCCTGCATGTAGCAGAAATCTTGGTAGAAATTTCCCCTCAATCTTCACCAATACTGGAGCAACCCTTGCTGATTTGCCTTCATACTATACCCTATATGCCCTCCCTATACCTTCTGTTTGCCAAATCCAATTCTTGGCATCTTTTGCCCCCTACCCCTGTTACTGCTCCACAAGTTTGTGTGTCTTCTCTCTTGGGTTACATCTAGCTCTTGGAACACCACCTTTGCTTGTCTTTGCGTGGTGAAGCTGCCACTGTTTTATCTGGACCAGCTTCTCTTCTGCGTCATCCACGTACTGCAAGGACAGGGTGATTCCTGGGGAAGACCATCCCACCAAAAAAACACTCCTGTTTTCTTCAGTCAACTAATGGTAGCCATTCCTTTGATGAGATGTTGATCTTTGCCACAAAAATAAACCATTTGGTAGCTGAGAACAAAGCACTCCTCGAAATTTAAAGCCTAACAGCTATCATAATGCTGGAAGGAAACTTTAAAAGCAAAGTGTACGTTCTGTGCATTTCTTTAAATTCATTTGCATGTGGAAGTGTAAGACAACAATGGAATCAATTCTGAAAAGGCAGGTGCTTGGAAAGGAAACTTCTGCTGTGATTGCTTTTTATACTAAAATTACTAAGCAATCACAGAAATACTGACAGCTCTCCTATCTGTTTCATAATGAGACTTCCACCATTGTGACAGCATCTCCGCACTCCAAAGCATGAAACCCAAAGGCATGATCAGCCACCAGGACTATCATTTTGTTAAAATGCGGTTTCTCCCACGTGCACTCAAGAGAGCCATGAGTTTACTGGTGCGTTCCTTTATTACCTGCACGTTTCTTCATGGGACAGAATCCTACATTATCTGTAGAGCTGTAGATGGTATGCAACTCACCAGCCGTATGTAGCAACGTCAAAGAGCCTGTCTTCTGAGCTCCCCCTCACACAAGCCCCAGTCACTATTCTCCCAAGAGCTTGTAAGCGTTAAACTACTTAATGCTTTTATTCTTAAGCTAAATGTTCCTGTATTGTTGGGATTTTCTGTGACTGTAATTATCTCATGTAGTGCTACAAACTGCACTTTTCCACAGGAATATTACTTATAAATAGTTTTTTTACTGCCTTCTCTCTGGACTCAGATGCTAATGAGCTACACGGATAACAACTCTCATAATACTTTGACAGCACGTGGGCCTCCTTCTTTTCTTTCAGCCTGGTTTCCACAACAGAACTATGCCGGGAATCTAGCAGTCTTTTGGAAGCGTGGAGGACGTGCCCCCCCATCTGTCTTTTGTCAAAGTTAAGAACCATTTTTCAAAATCAACTTGACATAAACATTTGAGATCATGAATGAGGTCTGGAACCATAATTTGTTGACTATGCCTGAAGTCAGTGAGACAAGGTACGAACAAAAATATTAGCATGATCACCTTCATATCACCACCTTTTTATTTGCTTCTTTCTCCCAATAAAACAAACACCCTTGAAAGGCTTGTACAAGACATAGGTGCAGTTCATTGCCATATGTCAGTGGAAGAGGAGTATGTGCCTGAGGGATTTTGTCTGTTCTAACAGAAACCCCTCCCTGCTAATGGCATTAATAACACGACCGCTTCAAGTGAAATGTGTATCCAGTGCTCTGAGACAAAAATCTGCTCTGAGCAAATTATCTGAAGGCAGATTTGTTACAGACCAGTGTTCGTCCATAGTACCCCATCTCATTAGCAGATGCTGATCCCACTAAGCAATTAGCATGTTTCTTTAGCTCTTAATCCTACCCTGATACACAGCAGAGGGAAGCATCCGTGGCGGAGATGCAGCGGCGGTCAAAACGGGTAGCTCTGCAGGAAATTAAACATAAAATGGACTACATATCAGCTAAGCAAACAGCAGATGCTGAGCTTGGAGGGAGTGCTTGGGTCCTTACGCTGTCAGTGTTTGAGACCATTGCCTAGAAACGGACCTGAAAAGGACATTCCTTTCCACCGGGCAATTTTAAGTGGTACACAACCTAATATTTCATAAATGGCTTTGCACTAAAGACTGCAAGGGACTGGTTTGGCTGGTTAGCTTTATCTCAGTGCTATGTGTGCAACAACAACCAGTTGCACACATCTTCCTTTGTAATCACTCCAAAATGTGGAGGTTTTCCAAACCTTCCAAAACTACACCAACCCAAATGGCCCTCGTTCCCCACTCTGGCTGTGAACACTGGCAATTTACATGTCAAAACTGAAAATCAAATTGCTAGGCAAGGATCCCAGGTACTGTAGAAAATACAACATGCTATTTTAACAGACAAAGCAAATTACAAAAGACTTAAAGCAGCCACAACAGTTGCAGGACTGGGAGGCAGTTTTCTTTGTTCTGCAAGAGAAAGCAGTCAGGCTCTCAGAAGTAAAGGAAACTCAGAACTGGTAACAAGGTCTAGTGCATAAGGGTGGTTAGAAACCAGTATGAGTCCCACTGTGGTGGGACAGGAAGAATACCTTGGTGACTAGTTTGAAACTTCTACCTTAAACTTCTCTGGAGTTTTCCACACCATGACAATATAGACACGTTAAAGTTGGCACCACCAAGTTAGCATCTCAAGCATGGTACATTTCTGTTCAGAAAGAACATTTGACTAAATACCTTTGAAATGAATTAATAACAGCCAACAGCAATGGTAGCACAGAGATCAAAATAAACAGAAACCCAAGTGAAAACCAAGCAAAAGTCTCCTTACAAGAGAGCACCTAGAGAAAGCAGAGATTTGCTTGGGATAGGTGACACATGGGACGGGTATCAGCTGCCATCAGTGGTTTGTCACACATTCACAAGGTCTAACTGGTAGATTCACTGGCACCAGAAAGGGATTATCGACCTGGTTTGAAACCTCTGGTTCATCCATTTTGCCAAATCTAGGCAGGCAAAGCAGGTCAGCAAGTCAGGTCACTTCTGTACTGCTAGCTTAGTCTTGTGCCACTACTGAGACCAATGGGGTCTCCATGCAGTCTCCCAGCAGGGTACAAACCAAAACCAGTCTGCCTGCTAGGCAGCTTTAGCCTAGCCACCAGTAATGCAGATTGTGACCATTATTCTGTGTCGCTCCTCCATGGTCATTAAAGAGCCTGTTGACTTTGGCAGCTCTACATCCACCATAACATGCACAAGAATGCAGAACACATACTGCACATTTAAATCATCACATTGGTAACACTAAAGCAAAATTCATAGTTTACCAGATCCTTTTCACTTCTAAAACTTGTATTTGCCATATTATACACAGCAGAAGAGGCTTCTAGACTTTATATATTCTAATAAGATGAATCACACTATGTTGCTGAACTACTCTCAGAAGTAATCTACGCTTTAGAATAAAATCACTGACTACAGCAGCCTTAAGAGGACGAAGAGAAAAAAGATAAATAAAAATGTTCTCTGGAAAATAAGCTTCTATGAATGACGGGGAAGTAATTTTATGTCAAAAGGAAAAGTGCAGTTATACATCTTGTTATAGGTTACTTTAAACTAGGCCTTTCTAGGAACGCTAGTACCAGAATAGACAAACTCCAGTAACCTCACGAAAGACTGAAGCCGTCTCTGCAAGCGAGCCCCCCTCTTAGGGAAGCCAGTCAGCTTCAGCAGCAAGTACCGCTCACAAGAAAGCAGATGGATAAAACCTACAGGTGCTGGAAGAGGCACTTCCACCAACACTGCCACCATGTGAAAATCCAGCTACACAAAGACAGTTCTTTGTTAGATACTGAAAAAATGAAGGATGATAAATAGTGTCTTCAACCCCTTGGGTTTTGCAAGGCAGAGACCTGATGTGCCTTCTAGAAAGCATCGCTGGATGTCACGCAGCAGTGCTGGTACAACCCTCTGAGGCGGGTTGTCTGAGGAACAGCAAGAGACCAAAGATGATCTTTTAAGGTGAAGCACCCCGTTTTCAAACTGAGATATTCAGAAGGGGAAGCAATGATAATTCATCCCAAAAGATCTGAATTCAATCCCATGGCACCCTCTTGAAGCATGACTGAAAGCGAGAGCAATCATCAAAACCTAACAGCCTCAGG
>NW_010405648.1:79129-105463 GCF_000710305.1 Buceros rhinoceros silvestris | reverse complement strand
GCGGTTCAGATCCAGAATACGCTCAGATCTGCAAGTGCTACATTTCTGTTGTTCAAGACTGGAACGTGACAGACTCACCAACATCGCCCTGGCCAGCAGCTTTTACATTTGGGTTAGTTTTCTTAGTATGCAGCAAGTGCCTTTAAATAACAAGGACCTACAGCAGGGACTGTCAACCTGTATGGGCACAGAGAAAGAGCAAAAACCTAATCTGAAATCTGCTCTACAGCATTTCATATGATAGTTCTGGACCCAGTTCCGTTCACAGCGTTGCGATTCTTGGCAGCACCAGCGGGCATGTTCAGCTATTGCAATTCCTTCTATTTGTGCAGACTAAGACCTCTCCTCCCATCAGGGGAGAGCTCTGAAAGCACCAGATCATCGAGCTGTAGAGTCTGCAATAAAAACAGCTTCTCGGATACTAATAGACCTGTTTCAGCAGACATGTGGCTAAATCAGATATGGGTACACGCTCTTCTGAGGTGTGCTGGTGGCACTCCCACTTGCGCCACCTCCTCCTAGAGTTCATCTTGCTACTGGAAGAAACAGTTAGTAAGAGAATCCCAAATCAGATTTGTCTCGGACAGGACAGGTCTAAATCTCAGTGCTGGAATTCAAGTAAGAGGAGTCCTCTACTCTCTGAGGGGGATAAAGCACAGGCTAACCCGAAAACGAAAACTAATTCCGTAGCAGGAACACAGTTTTCATTACAAAATGTTGCCAGGAAAGAAGAGGGGTTGAAACGGTCTGGATTTGAAAGCCTAAATTCAGGCTCCTTGAGATGGCTTATGGGTTTTTTTTCCCCCTCAGGGAAGTTCCATCACATAGCTAGAACAGTGTGGGTTTGGTTTGAGGTTTTATATATACACACTACTTTCTTACTTATTTCCTTCCCCACTTCTTTGAAATTGGTTTTGCAAATGAGTTTGACAGGTCGTTTTCTTCACTGGGCAGTCAGCATATGCCTGGACTTTGATCAGGTTTCAGAGCCTGAAGAGGTCTGTGTCCAGTTCCCAGCAGCAGCACTTCTCCCCCAGTAGCTTCTCCAGCGCTCTGACGCCACAGCTCGGTATTGAACAGCATCCACATTAATTAATTCTAATTTTAGTTCCACCTCTTTTTGACCACCAATAAATCCATGTTGCTTTGTTATCCAGAACTGGGATACGCTCCAGCATTACAGAATTTGGCATTTTAAAACCGTTTCTGCACCTACCCGAATCGACAGTAACCTCAAAGTATTTGGCATATAAAAAAAAATGTACATCTCTGCTTTAGGATCATGTAAAGCTTATGGGATGGTGATTCAACCGCAATATCATTCCTGGAACTGCAGACGACAGAACACAGCGATGCCATTTGGTATGGAAATGGCTTTCTCTGCAGAAAGAACACGATCTGTTTGTCATTAAAACATGCTCAAGTTCTTCTAAGGGATCAGCTGCTAGAAATGGCAATTCTGCATCGAAACCACATTCTCTGAAAACCCTTTACTTTCCCCTTGTGCAGCTTTTATACCAAGGCAAAATTTTAATTCCAAAAGAAACACACCCCCTTTCTTTGCACCTTTTGAGAGCCCTTTTAGACAGAAGTAATTACAGAAAGATGTTTTTATTAGTCTCAGGGCTGTTGTCCAACTATTCCTTGTATCTTACATAAACTAAATGCATTTCAAGGAGCTGCCAAAAATATGAATTCTATTTAATTCAAGTAACAGAGCTACATATTTAAAACTACGCCTCTCTCTGAAGCCTTCTGTGATGGTAGCTATTATCTGCTGCTTTCAGGGTGCTTTTACTTGGGTTTATTACTGAGGAAATTAAGTGTTACAGCTGGTGTCAGGCCAACACGACGTGGTTTCAGCACTGTGCTAAGTTTCATATCCTCAGGCACCTTCGAATTACAGTCAAGCAGAGAAGACTTCCACTAACTTGAAATACAGCCAATAAATAACTGGGGTCTAACTGAATGGAGAAACTGGGAGAACAGGCTGCTTCCAGAACCTACGTACTTTCTGTAGCTTATATTCCAAACCAGTGACAAACACTCAGAGCTATCAGAGAAAAGCTTTATTATTAGATGTGTTCATCCTCATCTGTAATAGCAAAAAACCCTTGACGTTTCTGACACAGATACCTCCTCATTTTTTTTTTTTTTTTTTTTTTTTTTTTTTTTTTTTTTTTTTTTTTTTTTTTTTTTTTTGAGATGCAGGTTCTAGAGCAACTTTTAACTTGTCAGCTCACTCCTGACTATCCACAATGATGAACGTGCAAATCTTTCTCCATTTTGTCTCTTCTTGTCCTCAGACTATCAGTATGCCAGCACACGACCATGAAGAGGAGTGAAAAATGCTGCTGCTAACTGGTACGGGATTTGCAGTAAGCTATTCAGCATGGAAATATTCCAGTCCAGTTTTACCCCACGCTGTCCTGAGAAGACAACACAAACTTCTGAAATGTGTAGCCAGTGTTCACACATTTGGTTACGCCATTGAGTGGTTGCCAGCACATGGCCCAGGTTGCCCAAAGAGGTGGGAGAAGCCCCATCTCTGGAACCATTGCAGGTCAGGCTGGGCCTCGGGGCTCTGAGCAACCAGCTCTGGTCGCAGATGTCCCTGCTCACTGCAGGGGGTTGGACTGCTCTGAAGGTCCCTTCTCACCCAGCGCATTCCATGATTCTACAGTCTTCCTGGAGAGCTGAAGGATATACTACTCTTCACCCACACAAGTGGAACAAATCAGTTCAAAGAGAAGCAACTTACCTAGTCCTGTGCTGTTAAGACTTTGATTCATGGGATCATCACAGATAATACAAGTAGACCATGTCTAATCAGAACCACCCAAGTCTTTCTAATACAGCTTAGGGGCTGCTCCCAGCACTCCTTGCGTGGTCCGTTTTCACTACCTTTGGCCATTTGATGATTGCCACTGATTAAATTCTACCCTCAAAATGTAGAACTGGGGATATTCCCTGCCCCTCCTTCCATCACTCAGGTTTCCATCAGTGCACAATCAGCCATCCCACTCTGTTTACAGAACAGGTATTCACCCACCGCCAGCGAAAGACAGACTGGGCAGTTACTTCTCCAGTAGAAATGGAAACGGTACAAACTGACAGCTCCCCAGCCCAGGGAGGAATATCCTCCCAGCTCCGCCTTCCAAGCACACCAAGGAGCAAGCTACGAACAGAAGACAGGCTGTCCACACAGCTTCAACCATTGCCTTATGTATTGATTTGGACAAAAAAAATGGTCACGTAAGATGATAGAAACTAAAAAAACATATAATCTTGTAGACTTTTTGTGGGTTTGGGTATTTGGGGTAAAGTGTAAACTGATTCTGAGTAAGTTTTCATTCATCATTAAAAGAAGAAGCTCATTCTCCTGTCAACTAGAATAGTTAAAAGAGCCGTAGGAAAAAAAAAAAAGGAATGAAGGTGGCAATGAAAATCCTTTATAGCCAAGTTATCCATTCAAACAGGGAAAGGGAAAGGACTAGATGTGGGAGCAAAGCAAGTTCTGCTGCAGCTTATGCTTTGACTTAACTTTAGAATTATCATCGCCACATACACAGTTATATTGAAACACAGTATTTTTCTACTTCCACCTCATGTTTTGGAATATTAACGACTTATTTTTAACCAGTTCACACAAATGGTACAGGACAGATACAATCTCAAGGAGTACCTTCACAACTTCTCCATACAAGCAGGAGTTCAGGTGGATGCTCCTGAAGCGTCACATTTTTCACTCTACCCAGAACAGCTTATTTAGATCTGAGCAATCTCAGAAACATGTTTTTAATAACAGAATTAATACTAGAGTACTGGGGAACACTGGATTCCACTGGATTTCCTAGTGTTTTGACTAATGTTTGTGTTCCAAGTTGGATTTGAACAGCCAGAAGTGTAAGATTTTGATGACTGAAAAGCAGCAACAAATTTCAACCCCCAAAACCCACATCATTTTATGTTGACGTTAATCTGTGTAATTACCCGCGTCCTGCTGTGGTTTCAAAGGTACAAATCCTGCCACACTGCAGAAACTCCTGCAGTAGGCTCCAAGTTTATCTGGCTGCAATTTTAGCTGAAACTATATGGAAGCCTTTAGTGGTACATACAATCATGATTTTCTGCAACTAGTTCATTCAGTCTCTGAAGAAAACCCACTCTCCAAAGCACAAGGCATTCGTTAAATAAGCCAACCATGATGTATTTAAAAAGAGATTCAATGCACAGATTTTTATTTCCACCTTAAAGCTCAGAAGCGTCTTGCTTTTCTCTATTTTCAACATTAGGTTGCTGTTTCCATATTTCTGTGTCTCAGCCAGCTGAAAGCCACAATCATTTTCTTTGCCTGAGATGTCTGTGCTTTCATGTATGATTTGTAAGACTCACACAAGTAAACTTGCTGAATTCCACCTAGAAAAACGTGATTATCTTTCTTCTTTATACAAGCAGATACATGAGCAAATCAGTACATGCTGCATTCTTTTATCAGCATAGGGAAAACGTTGCCTTTAGTATTTTACAGAAAAATGCTGTTTTTCTTTGTTTCTAAAGTATAATCAAAACTGAAACGTCTGTAAATTAATAAACGTTTTAATTAATATGCATTTAAATCACTGCATGCAGAGATATTATAAGCTTTCCACTTCAAGCAGGCCTCACTAACATGGAACTTGAACCCTCATCTCCAAACTGCCACCACGGAAACATCCCTGCTCTGATTTAGCTGTTTATTGGATAGAAAGCTTCCTCTCGGAGCACCAGGCAAAGCATTTTCTTTGAACCCGTTTGTAGCCGCTTGTAAACTGAGGAGGATTCGATCCCTCCTAAGTCGTTTCTGAGAACTAACAGCATTTCTCACCATGAGAGAGATGGAGGTGACCAGGGTTGACAAAGACACGAATGGTGTAATAAAATAAATCAGGGGCACGCTTTTGTCTCTGTCAAGAGGCAATGATCCTTCTGAATAGGAAAACCAGCTTTATTTCAAGTAGGCTATTTCAGAGAAAATTTATCCAGCAACACTCAAATTCTCCTTGTTTCCAACTTTACTTTTGCCAGCCAAAAGGGGGAGAAATGATTTTAGAAAAGAAAATGAGTCAGCAAGACTTGTGGAATAAACAGGTTTGCAGAAGAAGGGAATGCCAAGCACATTTTCCCTAGATTGCCACAAACACTCCCTGATCTCTGGATGGAAATTCTCGGACAATTTCAGTCTGGGGGTCCTAAGTCTTAGCTGAACCACGTGGACATGGAATGTCATATTCTACTGCACTAAACCTATCCTAGACCGGAAAATATCTGCAGTGGGTTGGCTGGCGAAGCTCCCCCAGCAGCAGAACTGCAGAGCAGGGAAGAGAAGGCTGGGGTGAGGATTCCGGCTCCCCCGGCTATTTGAACACCCACAGAAATTACAAGTTTGCAAGAAGTCTTCACGCACCTAAATTTGAAGAAAATATTCGTATTTTTGCCAGCATTGCTGAAAAGTAAATACTGTGCCTATACTGTAAGTAATACCAGAGGCTTTAGATACTTATTACAACTGTGAGCTGACCCATTTTCAGACCTTTAAAGCTAAAACTGATTGGCAAAGAGGCAAAAATGTGTGCAGACATATCCTGCAGCAAAGAAACAGAGTGACCCTATTAAAGAGAATCTGAAAGGCAGGAGAGAGCAGAGGCTGAAAGATACCCCTGATGGCAGAGGAACCAGCAGCCATTAGAGCAAAGGCAGAGTTAAAGCTGGTATTAAGAAGACTGGCTTCAAATGGATCATCAATGCCAGTATTCCCATCACAGACCAGCATAGTCCACAACATGATTAACCTCCCAGCGTACAGCTCACTGTAACAGTACAAAAGCTTCAGAGAAACCATGGTGGGCACCATGGTGGCCAGCTCAACATCTGTAAAAAAACCCAACTTTCACCACAAACACGTATAACACAAACACCACTACACGGTTCTACATGCCCCCGCTCGTTCTGTGATCTTTTCTGTCTTAAACAGATGACCCAGCTCACCCCAAAGAATGATTAGGAAGGTGTTTGTAGGGACACAGACAAAACACAATACCTGGCTCCTAGACACCTATCAAAAGCAAAGTGGCAAATGATAGTCCTCCCAGGGTCATTAGAGACCTTTAGTATCTAACTGTAAGACCACCTCCCAAAAACTGCAAGGGGAAGGAGAGTTATACCTGAAAAATTAATAGAAGGTGAAATATGCTGCTAGTTATGATCAGGATATGCACGACATACTTGGACAGGATGGCAGTAACACCACCAAAACAGAGGGACAACGGGGCTTGGGCTGTTTCTTAGCTGCCGGCATCTAGATGGAATTGTATCCTAGTAGTAAAGGAACGTATGACACATGCAATGTCTAACAAAGAAATCTTAATGGTGAATAATTCATGCAACCATCATTAAAACGTCCACTGTAGTGTGTCATCGAGATGATACCAGGGCTCAGCACATCAGAAAGGCACAATCGCTCCTAAGAGGCTGCTCCGGACCAACCAGCCCAGCTCCCAGTGCTGCCGCGCCAGGGCCTGGGCACACAACTGAGCTGAACACAGGAGGGAGAGACAGCGCCGAGTGCCCAGCCCCACAGCACCAGTTCTCATTTCCTTTTTGCGTTCAGTTTGCTAAGCTCTTCTTTTTGTGCATGCTTAATCCATTAAGCGTCCCATGAGGACATGCTCAGAGGCTAACGGCTTTTCTTGATCTTCTGTCTTTCATTACCAAAGCTGGAAATTAATGAACAGAAACCTCTGCCACCACCACAGAGCACTCCACGTTAGGGAGCACATCCCAGGCACACAAACCACCAGCAGCTTATTCAGAAAAGTGATGAACAGGCGACTCCTTGCAGTGCTTTACAGCTGCAGCTGGGCGGGAAGGAAGTAGCAGTGCAATAGGAATGCTCCCTCCACGGATGAGGAAAACCAGCCAGCACCAGTGTGAAGAGCAGTAGTAGCTTCATAGGGACCAAACAGCGCTCATGAATTGTGGAAAAAAAGGCTTATTTCTCAACACCAAGTCTGGTGAATCCCACTGTACTGGGTGAGGCCACACCTCAAATCCTGGGTTCAGTTCTGGCCTCTCACCCCCAGAAGGACACTGAGGGGCTGGAGCGTGTCCAGAGAAGGACAATGGAGCTGGGGCAGGGTCTGGAGCACAAGTGCACTGAGGAGCAGCTGAGGGACCTGGGGGGGGTTGAGCCTGGAGAAAAAGAGGCTCAGGGGAGACCTTCTGGCTCTCAACAGCTCCCTGACAGGAGGTTGTAGCGAGGTGGGGGTCTGTCTCTTCTCCCAAGAAGACGCAAAAAGATGAGAGGAAACAGCCTCAAGTTGTGCCAGGGAAATTTAGGTTGGATCCAAGGAGCAATTTCTTTCCCAAAAGGTTTGTCAAACATTGGCCCAGGCTGCCCAGGGCAGTGGTGGAGTCCCCATCCCTGGAGGGGTTTCTCAGCTGTGTTGATGTGGTTGAGGGACAGGGGTCAGTGGGGACCTGGCAGTGCAGGGTGAATGGTTGGACTCGATGATCTTAAAGGTCTCTTCCAATCCAAACAATTCTGTGATTCTATGAATTTCACTTGTCTTTCTGTCTTCGTACCCTTGCACTTAGGTCTTGGCAAAGTAAAGAGTTTATAAAATAGATTCTATTTCAATTTTAATATTTGTATAAAAGGTATATTAAAGCTAATAATTTGGGGAGCATTCTGTATTTTTCAAAGCATCTTATAATGCTGTATGAAAGGACAAACATTCTGTAATGTTTTATTTGACAGCTACATGCACATTTGTCAGTGTTGCAGTTACATAAATAATAATTTCAAAAATCCTGTTCTGATTTGATTGGCAATAAATTAAACTAATTTCCTCAATTCGAGTCTGTTTTACCCATGACAGCAACTGGCAAATGATCTCCCTGTCCTTATCTCAACCCTTGAGCCTTTCATTCTATTTTCTGTCCCCTGTCCATCTGAGGACAGAGTGGCTTTGGTGGGCACCTGGTGTCCAATCAGGGTCAACCCACCACAGCCTAGTACTTGATACTACTTTTCAAAGCTCTTTAAATGATTAGTGAATTAATTTTTGGTGTCAGGTAGATAAGTATCTAGCAGGTAAGTAGGACTGTGTCATGGATTGGGAAACAGATTAAAGGGTTTGTGAAGCAGCCTCGTCTCTTGGCTCATGCTTCATGATCTGAAGGTCGGGGTTTTTTAGACTATATGCAGAAACACTGACAAAAAGTGATAAATCCACACTATAAATTAACAAGTTCAAAAAATTCCCAGACCTAGATTTTAGTCTAATCTGAGTAACACCAAAAACAACTTTAAAATGTTCATGAATTCAGCTATAGAGTTGCACATGACGCTCCCTTCTTCAGACACCTACTACAGATGTTTGATCATGCTACATGCCAGAGTTTGCATCTTTTTTTTTTTTGCTTTCATGAAAGAAAATTATAATTTTGGTGAGAATCTGAAATATGTGCCAATACAGAAAAGGTGGCAATTAATTAACATTATAAAAAACTATTTAACTCTTACAGTGCAAGATGAGTACTTGAAACACCTTCCCTGTCTCTTCTGCATTCAAGAGTCCTCCTTTCTTCAGCAGGGCCAAGAATTCAACCAAGTAACCGAAACTTGGCCCATACTCTCAGGAGGAAAGGTTATTTCACACCCCCACAGAAAGCATTTACTCTTCACTTAGACTGTTTGCTGCAAAGCCATTCTTTATTTCTGTTGTTTGAGAAGAAGCCAATGGCATTGTCTGGCTACAGATTTTACTTCCATCAGTGCTGACTTAAGTCAAGAGCAGCTTGTGTAAAAGCTGCAGCTTGACAAGAGTTAATGTAAACCATCCAAACAACACTGACTGATATATGCTACTAAAAAAAAAAAGACATTACTTGTACTAAAGCTTGGAAGAAAGATGGTTCAAAGCCTATCTGCAACAGGAGCCCAGCAAGCAATGCAGCGCCATTACATGGCTTCTCCAAAAGATGCCAACACTTCAAGGAACATGCAATGCATAACCAGGAAAAACTGACACTGCAGGGGCCTCCTGCTACAAATACCATGGAATAACATTCCTCTGGAACACCTGCCCATCAGTTTAGGAAGCTGTTGGTTTTTTGCGTTTTGGGGTTTTTTTAAGAGAGCAGCAGTAGAAACAGTGTAAAGCAGAAAGCCATGAAAAACCCCATTAACTGCCTCATGGCAGAAAGGGAGGGAGTGTCTACCTTTCCCTTCTGGCAGGACAAGCTGATTACAAAGCTTGATCCTTGATCTCATCTCCAGTCTTTAAGCCCACATCCTTGTTTACAGTACTAAAGATAAAGAGGACCCGAAGGTATTTGGCTTCAGTGAAGGAAAGACAGTGCTGACTGGGGGCTGGGTGTCAGCAGGAGAACCACATCGCCCAGCTCACTGTCCATCCCACCCACCAGCTACATTTCTAGCCTCTTGGGATTTAAACACTCAGGAGTAAGAGATCAGTCAGAACTGCTTTGGTATTTTTGCAGTTTGTAGGCACTCTTCATCACTGACTGATATATGCTACTAAAAAAAAAAAGACATTACTTGTACTAAAGCTTGGAAGAAAGATGGTTCAAAGCCTATCTGCAACAGGAGCCCAGCAAGCAATGCAGCGCCATTACATGGCTTCTCCAAAAGATGCCAACACTTCAAGGAACATGCAATGCATAACCAGGAAAAACTGACACTGCAGGGGCCTCCTGCTACAAATACCATGGAATAACATTCCTCTGGAACACCTGCCCATCAGTTTAGGAAGCTGTTGGTTTTTTGCGTTTTGGGGTTTTTTTAAGAGAGCAGCAGTAGAAACAGTGTAAAGCAGAAAGCCATGAAAAACCCCATTAACTGCCTCATGGCAGAAAGGGAGGGAGTGTCTACCTTTCCCTTCTGGCAGGACAAGCTGATTACAAAGCTTGATCCTTGATCTCATCTCCAGTCTTTAAGCCCACATCCTTGTTTACAGTACTAAAGATAAAGAGGACCCGAAGGTATTTGGCTTCAGTGAAGGAAAGACAGTGCTGACTGGGGGCTGGGTGTCAGCAGGAGAACCACATCGCCCAGCTCACTGTCCATCCCACCCACCAGCTACATTTCTAGCCTCTTGGGATTTAAACACTCAGGAGTAAGAGATCAGTCAGAACTGCTTTGGTATTTTTGCAGTTTGTAGGCACTCTTCATTCTTGAACCAGGGCTTTGAAACTTCATATAGCAGGAATCTCTACTCCAGTAATAATTCAGCCTGAAAGTACTGGAAGCTGTTCAAGTAAGTGAATTCCAGGCACTAAATCAGACTAGCTTATCTTTTATTCATAACACACCATGAATTTCTTTAAAAGCATCAAATACAGGTTAAAGTGACTGCTTTGTCCCTTCTCCCCAATCCTTTTTCAACCTTTTTCACTCTTGCTTCTGCTGTCGCTCCTCAGGATGAATAGCTGTTAGCACACATAAACCTAATTCACTCATTCTACCATTCGACACAGTGAATAATAATTCACTACATTATTTCAAACTGTTTGCACATAGTGATCAGTAAGAAAGTAACACAAACACACTCCTGAAGTGGCACAGAGCAAGCCAATGGGCTCTGGTTGGCAGCGATGCCCGTGGCTCAGGCCCACAGAAAGGTTCAAGAGATTTCACACACCATGCCTGGTCCTATATATAAATCAGTGCCAGGAACTGGCCAAATGTTTAACTGTTGAAGTTTTTCACACCATGAAAAAGAAGTCTTTTGAAAGACTAACTTCACAAGCACTTGATAAATTTACAAATGTCTACCAAAATCTATTATTTCCCCTCCCGGCCCCCAAAATAACTCGAGGAGTACTACGTACACATTTATGGTTCACATTAAGCTTCCAGCAACCTCTTGGCTGAATAACAGAAATGGTACACGATGCACACACCTGGTTTTTGACGAAAGAACAGGTAGAACACAAGAAATGTCTTACAGACAAATGGATTAAAAGCTTTTATATAACACAGGACTTTGGTAGAAAAAGAAATGTATCCAGCAACAGTGTGATAACAGAGAAACTCCACCCTGGAGCTTTCAAAGCAAGAAGTGTTTTGCGATGTATTAGCTGAAATCAAACTATCACAAGAGAAGTTCTCTTCATTCCTTCTCCTCCTGCTCTTCACATCTTTGTCTCTGCCTTGTGATGGAAAGAGAGAAGAAAAACTTCCTCCAAGGATTTCAATGAATATTTCTTACGTATTAAAGTGGTTCCTAACATCTTTGTAAAATCCCTTGAACCAGTTATAAGCACAAAATTTTGAATGTTCCAAACTAAAGGATTTGACAAGTGTTGCCAACAGGATCCCTAAATTCCCAGTTCAACTGGTTTGAGAGTGGGGCTTGGGAAAAAATACCACAGGCTAGAACGAAGAGACCGGCAGACAGGACCGTCCCCCCAGCCAAACACGAGCAGTGCTGCGTGATGGTTATTTGGAACGTCCAGCTCAGCCAAACTGGACCAAGCTCAAGAAGATGAAACATTTCTCACGGGTTTTAGTAAGAAAGCAGCTGTCCTTCCTCCACCAGAGAATAAGTCACCTCAATTTTGAGAGAGGGCTGAAAAAGAGATGTCAAGGTGAAAGGAGGATAACTCATGTAAAGGCTCGCTGCTTTGATGAGGGAGCAGCAGCACTGACAAGGTCTCTCAGAAAAAGGCCTTTTAACAGGAGGTGGAAGAGCACAGGCTGACATGTTCAGAGTTCTCTGCCAGTCAAAGGCAATTACAACTTCAGCGCATTTCCAGCAGCCAATCATTTATTTGCAAGCAGAAAGTGCTAATGAGACAGCAAAAAAAAAGTAGTTTGTGAAAGAAGTCAATGTCTTCAGTTTTAATCCAGTCAAAAATGCAAAAGAGGTACATCCTCCCCTTCTGGAAAAAACAGAGAGGGGAAACTATAAAGTCTCTTTGAACTGAAAAAGCAGCAGTTCTTCAGCTTCCATCACCCAGTTACAGGATGCTCACCCCAGTGGCCATATCCAGCCTCATCTGATCTTGACATGGGAAAGAAAATGGCTGCAAAAGTCTGTCAGTGCTGTGGTATTTCTACCCTCTCCCTGGCAACACCCAGTTCAACAGAACACGCTGACTGAATCCCCTTTCCACCCTGGAGCAATACTCCCCTTTTCTCGCCATCTCCCACAGCAGCGCTCCCCTGTTAGGCAGCAGAGCTCCGGGCTCGCTCTTCTGCACATGCCCTCCACTCGCAGAGGCAGGCTAGCAGAGAGGAAGCATTCATTTGCAGGAAGATTGCTGTTATTCATTCTGTTTCCCATGAGTGGTTCATTTATATCCCAGAGTTGCAAATTTCTCGTTCCAGAAACTTGATTAAGGTTTTTCACAGGAGCCTTTCATAAACAGTTTAGAGCTCGCTTGTCCTTGAACACAAGCCCTTATCATCATTTACAAAATCACTTTAAGTTGATACAAGAAGTCAGGGCTCACCACTGATTTCAACATCACCACGTGTGTTTTCCTTTCAGCACAATTTACTGAGAATCGCAGCTCTGCTGCTGCTTCTCACACAGGCAAGCTGAGAGAAGTTTTGAGGCTCAGGCTTCGTCTGGACCATGACTAATGTCAGCTATTAATACTGCTTAGACGGGGCCAAACCATACCCTGGTGAACCCTCTGGCTTCCAACAGCAGCGGAACACCTGAATGAATCTCACTCAGCCGCAATCTCAGAATCAGATTTAGGCAAATGAGTATAAAACTGCTGAAATAAAATCGTGTCGTTGCTTTAGCAGAATTGGCCGTGTTCTGGTCCTGGTGTCTCAGGAATTGTTCCAATGAAAGCACCAGAACTACCTCACTCAGCACTGTCATTCAAGCTTCACAACATACTTATTTAGATATATACAGAATCCATCCCTACCTAACAAGCGGCAAAATCACAAATTAACATCATCTAATCTAACAGAGTCACTCCAGCATACAGTGACTGGACAAAACAAACCCCTTTCACTAAGAAAAACACTCTGGCTTGTTACAGGACCATTTCTCCACTGGAAGGCTTAACTTCCCAGCACTACAGAAGGCTGAACTGAGTGTGAGGAATGAGTTTTCAATGTAGTTATAGACTATCTACACAAACAGGTTCACTGTGATCCAGTGGCTGTGAGAAAAAACAGGAAGATACGACAGAGGCATGAGAAACACATAGCTTTCCCCAGCATCACCTCAGACACTTCCCACGAGCAGAACCTGAACTTGCCCTTTTCTTATATTTCAAGCCTGTGTGAACATGGAACAAAAAAAAAAAAACACATTTGGGAAAATTTCCCCAATTTTTCTTATCTATATCTATTATTATTTTTTCCACATGTCATGACAGCAAGAAACTTTAAAGGATTAATGGGTTTTTTTGTTGTTTTGCCTTTGGGGAGAGATGGAGGTAGAGAGGGAGTCCCCCAGCACCATTTTGGTTTACTCCAAAGCTAACCCCCGTTGTAAGAAGTATGTAGATAAGCCTATGTGCTGCTGGAGAAGAACTAGATGTGCCTACAGTTACCCTGCAGAAAAATCCACACCAAGAAGAAGCATCCCCAGTATATTTGCAATCAGCCAACAACCGAGTCAAAAGTGCTTCTCCTGTCTTGCAGGGATTTGCTGTCTAAATGTTTTTCTTGATCCTACAATCACTCTACCCAACTTTAAGGGTTTTGTACAGTGTGACCAAAGGAGCTGTCAGAGTTTCAATTGATGGGGTTTGTGTCTGCCCATTTTTTCAGCTTCAAAACTAGTATTTTGGTGTATTAAGTTTGGGCAACAGTGCTTAGAGGGCTAAAGAAATGCAGTAATACAAGAAGACTACATCGCTTCAAACCCCTGTAATCGTAAAACGATGTGCTCCCAGTGCCAGAGTGACTCATGACACTTCAGAGTCACTGAGCTCAACTCTTCAAGGCGTCGAGCTCTGCAATGCCTATTCGGTAAGTTGGGAGATTTATGACAGGGAGATTTATAATGCTTAGCTCCTCAAAATCAAGGCCATTTATTCACCATAATAAGAAATCTAGGAGCTACTGAACACCTGACAACTGAACAGCACAGAACAATTTAAGGGAATTAAAGGCAATTTCTATATTGAATTGAAGGACTACCTAGGCAGCTGAGAAGGCACAATTGCAAAAGATCAATAGTGAATTTTGTATCTCACCTTCTGTGAAGAACAGGTGTTCCCAAAGACTAGAAACAGCTACATTTAAAGTAGGAGACAAAAATATAGTTCATCATAATTTCTACAGTCAGTCCCAACTGTTACCCATTTTAGGTGGTTATAGAAACATTATTTTTACACATTAACATTTAGTTGCCCAGAAATAAAATCTCCTTCTGCACAGGAGAACCAAAGGCATTCTTACCGAACCCTCAGTGTGGCTTCGCCCCATCCACCTATAAACACCTCCTGAATAAAAGCTCTGCTCAATTTTCTAGCACACAGTTGCTTTTATAAAACAACTTATTTCAGTAACATCTTTTACATTCTTAGCTGTACAATGGCAGCTTCTAGGGTTGGTCTTTACCTTGTGACAACTTTAAAGGCAACACCACGCTCCTCAGCATGATGTTCTGCACAACTGAACTCTGCGCTTTCCCTGTGGCTGGATGTGACTCGGGAAAATAATTTGCTTGCAGAGTCTCTCTCTTCCTGGAGCTCTGAAGCATATTAAAGCCACATCTCAGGATGTGCCATGACTTACCGGAGAATGAATTCGCCAAAGGATTACTTGGACCTTTGAAGAGTTTCAATGATATACTATTAAAATCTATATTATAAGAATAGTTAAGCCTCATTCTGATGCCATAAGGATATGGTAAGGTTCCCATTCTGTTCCATATGCAGATCACGCACTATACCTCACCACCACTTAGCCTTATGGAAGCAAGAAAAGCCTGAAGCCCTCACAGTGTTTCACACAGCTTTTCAGGTGTTTACCCCACAAAAAGTACATGAAACGACCTCAGAATACACTGGTTCATTTAAGAAGAAAAACTGCACTGCTGCCACCATTCAACATCACTATCTTAATTTTCAGTGGAATTCTTTTTCATCCTGCTTGAAATACACAGACCTATTTTCCTCTTCGCACGTCCAAACTTAAGCTGTAGCACTGCAGCAGCTTAAATGTTAACACAGAAATACCAACTGTTTTCCTTAAATATGTACTTAGGTTGTTTTCTCGACAATTGAACTTTTCAGACGAAAGTATCAGCTGAAGAGAGCAAATATCTGAATGGCACTCAGTACAAAAAATGATGACTAACAGAACAAAATGGTGTAATTTCGAGAGCTGTACTTCATAATCATCATTTTGAGCAGAGTAGGGAACAGTGCTACAAGCAGCAGGGGTACAAACCCAACCGTTGCTGCAATCAATTTCTGCTTCTTTACACAGCTTCTGTAGCTCCACAGAGCTGACACATTTTTAAATAATCCGCAAGGAAATTCAAAGTGTGCTCTAAGATCTGCTAGAGCTTTGGCATCCTCAGGAGCAGGCAAGCCAGCCCTGAGCAGGGGAGCAGACATCCACACCGGCTGCACGATACAGAGCAGCACGCAAAGAAAGGTCCTGGCTGTCCCTGTCCAGCGTGGCAGGTCTCAGCTCCCAGCACTGCAGGAAAGCCATGCTCACACCCTCCCGGACAGCTGCAAAGCATACGAGACTGCTCGGGTTTTGTCACGACACACCAACCACCTCCCTAAGGCTCAGCCGTTCCCTCGCTCACACCCAGGTCTTTCAGCAGCAGCACTGCTGCCTCCACAGAGGCCAGGCGCTACGAGACGGGAGTAGAGAACCGTGTAGCTGAAGTAGAATTTCCACCGCTCCAGAGGTCTTCATCAGGACCCTGTCAGAAAGCACTCCCACCCTGGCCGCGGTAACTGATGGCGCAGCCCTTCGCTGTGTCTGCATCTCTGATCAGTGCCACGCTTTATGCATATCAAACTTCACCGCGCTGAGGAAGGGGAGCGGAGCCTAACGAAAGCGAGAGCGATTTGTGTCTGGCTGCAAACTGCAGTAACAGCCTTAAAAACATGCCTTCTCTCTTCACTAGGTAAAAAAATCACTCACAGCCAGGCAGGCAGCAGACTGCTTATGCATAATTTAAGAGCCTCATCTCATTTCCACCAAGTCAATGAAAAATCTCCTACAAACCTTAATGTCCACTGAATTGGGCCACAGGGACTGAACGGCACAATTCCTGGCTCCCGCGCCAGTGCTCTGCGCAAGATGAACTTTGCAAAGAGAACAGCTACTTGTTCTAACTCCACTTTTGCTCTTCGCTCAAATAAAACACAAATTTAAAGCAAAAGCAGGAAAACAAAAGTAAGTCCAAGCATTCTTATAAACAACAGAAATCACTTCAAAGGACAATAGCTTCACGTTTCTAGTCACTGAGGTGCTTTGTATGCCATAGCGCGACTTTGGGGCGGGGAGCGGGAGGCTGTGGTGGGGCTGGGTAGTGCTGCTCAGCGCAGGGACGCTGCTCAGCACAGGACCAACAGCTTCCCCAGGGAATCCGGCAAAAAGGCTGTTTTTGCCAGCTGTAAACATCAGAAAAGATGTTTATCCCACCCAGACCACACCAGATAGACTTAATCATGAGGGACGTGGTTGTTTTTTCTAATTAAAACAACCCAAACAATAATTAAAAAACCCAGAAAAACCCAAAACCCAGCAAAAGGAAACATAAAGCCAGCAGCTTTTTTGCCACAGTGACAGCATTAATTTTGAGGAGGAGGAAGGGAGCGGAGCCATTTCTTGGCGCATATTTGAAGCACTGGCCACACCATGCTGTGAGACACTAAGAGCTCGAATAGCTAAACCTAATCAAGTAAAAACAATAGAAAACTGGGAGGAAGGCACAGACCACCTTTGAAGCTTCTGCACCTGGAAGTTTCTAGTTTTGTGGCTATTAGCTACCAATAACACGGTGTGGAGGATACGGGGTAAAGAAGGGATTTTTCAAACCCCAGAAGCTTAGGGCACGAAGCTTTCTAGTTCAGGTAGGGCTAAGAATTTAATCTTAAATTCCTTCATGTTTTTACCTCAGTGCCCTCTCCTGCCATTACAAACACGGGTTACAAAAGTCAAATAGTGCTCTTTAAATGTTTTAGTCAGCAGTTATTTTTAAGTTCGGGCTCCCTTTTGTTTTCAGGTAGCAGAGGAAAACCTTAAAGCGGCTATTTTCTGCCAAGAGCTGTTCTGCTGCCCCCTGCACTGCCCAGGTACTCAGCACTGCCGCTAGACTTTCAGATCCGTGACTTGAACTCTGACATTAGCCAGGATTCAGTCAATTTTACAGCCCAGCCTTCCTGCAGAGCTGACAGCTTTGATCACTTATTTTTAGAGGCTCAAAAAGGAGAGCAACTTAGGCCACTTTTCCTCCTTCCCGATGGGTCCACCAGCCCTGTGTCACTTGCAGGGACTCTTCACATACTTGCTTTGAAGAACAATTGTCATGCTGCAACTTCTACAAAAAAGGCCATCTCAGACCTGTCTGTGGAGTCATCTCAGCATGAATCTGCAAGTCTTTGGGCAAATCAGTCCCAAGATCCCTTGGGGATATTTCTTGGATTTGGATTCCTCAGAAGTCTAAGGAAATCAAACCCTATCCTAAGTCTTCAGCTCTGCCATCCTTCAGCACACGTCTTGTGAAACAGGGGTAGATGCTTGGCCTAATTCCACTTCTTGTATCGTTCTATCCCACACCTCTATTGTACAAGTTCTCAGCAGTGCTTTAAAAACTCCATCCAAAAAAGACAGACAGCATTTCACATATTAACTTGTGTACTAGAGTGGAGGACCAAACCCTTTTTGCCTCATGGCACTTACAGGTCTTGCCGGAAAGCCTACAAAGTCTTACGCTATCAATTAATATCTGCTTGTTTCCAAAACGAGCAACAAGCATTTCTCACCATCTCTCACTATTTGCATGAAGTGTTTTAGCCTCGCAAATCCAACGAGAGGCCTAGACTTCACCTCTAGCTCACTTCTGTGACGATACGGTGTTGTTAAAGATAACCGCATCTCAAGTTCGTCGGTGTTGGGAGGCTCTTCCACTCTCCATTAAGAAGTGATTCAAAGATCGCCGATATCAAACCCAACAGCAAATGTGACTATGAAGCCGGTATTCTTTATTCACGGATCCGGATGCACAGGGAGATTTTCTTGCCTTTCTGTGTGCGGTTACAGGGAGTCCAATGACGTTATTTATACTGTTAACTACTACACGTGCATTATCTTTCCAGGAGCTAGTAAGAATATTATAATCATTCGCCCCAAATTCATTTACATAATCCATCCCTCTCTTGGGCATGTGCAGCGTCCTCTGGTGGTCTTCAGTGAGGGTTGTCTGATGCAGGCTGGAGTCTTCCTCTTAGGTGAACTTTTCACCTTTCCATCCTGACGCACGCTCTCTTGTGTTTTTCTGAGACAGCACGTTTCTATTCCGAGTTAACTTTTGCCTTCGCTGTCTTCTTTAGGATCCTTTTACCCTGATTCATGGCTGCCTGTTTTGCGCAGCCCAGCTGCATCCCGAGGACAAGACCATCATTTATGACTCAGCTGGTCCCTGTCTTCTCATTATTTGTGATTAACTAGTTCCTGCTATCAGAAGTGAGCCTTACACCAGCCTCGGGTACCTCTGCACTCTCATGTTCCTCAAGGGTGCGCACTACAGCTTCCTTACACAGCAGACAGCCTATCGTGGCCAGGATTGTTAGCAGCCTAATATTTCCAACAGTTTAACTCAGCTCTTTCAATACAGAGGAGCTCACACGGTTTGAAAAGAAACCCATACCAATGGTCTCCTACCACCTCCCTGCCGGGACTTTGGGCAATAATCCGCAGCCCGGTTTGTACGCAGCACGTCTTCATGAGAAGAAAACGAGGAGTACTTAATGTCTTGCTGTAAATTCGCAACACGTTCACGCACGCTTCCTGAGCAGTCAAAAGCAGCAGGTACTGTAGAGCAGTGCCCGTGCCAGAAGTCCATGCTCTTAGCAGGATTATGCTTTAATAGAAAGGCTGTTCGCTGGAATCGGGTGAATTGGCCTCTTAATTGATATGCATTTTTATAATATCACCTCCCTTCCTCCTGCATTATTTAATAGCAGGAAGAACTATCCTTAAGACCTGCCCTCAGCCAGGATTAACCAAGATTTTCACTTCTTATATTGTTCTTCTCTTGTTTGAGGGCAGAAACAAGTTCTAACGGCTTCTTTGTATGCACAAGATAAGTCACCCCTCAGCCTACTCTCCTTTTACTCCCTACCACCACCTTCTTGGCTTGAGCACAGCCAGCGCAGCAGCTTCTGCACCTTCCATCTCCATGCTGACTCTTCTTTTGAGGAATATCAACATGCAAGTGGCCAGCGAGACACCAGGGACAGACAAACAGGCTTCCTGGCCACCCAGCTAAGACCCATGCTAAATTCCAAGTCACAGCACTGCAGTTAGTGGCCACCACCGATACACATTTCAAGCGCAGTTTGGGTTCAGTGGTTTAACTCAAAGGCGGCAGACACTTCACGTCAGTAGGGTCCCTTTGTCGTTTCAAGATACCGCGTGCACTTTCTTTTTTCTTTTATCCACAGCACCGGTGATGTGACGTCAGTACATCTGTAAAAACCCTACTAATCAGTTGCTTAGATATTTAAGCCGTATCTAGGAAACTAGCGTTCCCAGAAAGCATCTCTTCTACACGCACTCACCCAGCATCAGAATCGCAGCTCAGAGCAATTCCGAACCAACCACACACTTCATGGCTTATCTCAGGGAAACCACATCTCCCTACGGCAAGTCACGAAACATCGAACTCCACAGTGGGCTCAGCAGGACTCTCAAGGCTGTCAGGCACAAAGGGTTGTCTGCGTGCCCATTGTGTGGTTCGTTTGGGTTTGTTGGTGGTGGTTTTTTAACTTCCAGGATTTATCAAGGACAGACTCCTGCAAAGGAAACCAACACAAAACCAAAAGTGGTATTTCTGGCCAATACTTCAGAAAAAAACCTTGAAATGCCAGGTATAATCTGAACGATGTAAAACTGAAATAAGGAACCTGAACAAAATAATTTCTCAATATTTGCTGGTTTGGAGGGCCAAGGGCCACCTGAAGTTTGCACGTAGTCAGTCACAGCCACAACTGAGTCTAAACAAACCCAAATGTGAACCCCATTACCATAAGTTATCTTCCCTTTCCTTCTTCATTTACTCTTTCCACTACTACTCCTGCCTCATCACTGCTGAACTCGCCTTTTTCTTGCTCCCCGTACACCCCCCTGAGAGCTCAGTCTCCAGGATCCCCACATCTGTCTTTTTCACAGCGAGCATTTGGGCCTCCAGATGCATTTGCTGTTCACCGCAAACACAATCCTTTCCCCAAAAGACAGGAAGCTGCCATCTAAGGACCACCTAATCTCACCTAAACAGGTAAAAAAACAAAAGAAAAGGAAAAAAAGGAAGTCACGCTAAGAGCACAACTGATTTTCTTGTGTTCCCTGGAGGGAAGGAAGGAAAGACAATTTCAGCCGATAGCAGCCTGTGAATATATCTCCATGGAAAACAACTGGAAATCACATCTATGTTAGGAATAAAATGACTTCTAAGGTGATTTCTTAAGCGTACTGAAGAATGTGGCACTGGTCATGTTTTTTACTGTTACACAGTGTGGAAAGATTCGTACAAACTATGTCAGAAGTGTTTACTCTGGACATCAGTTTCTACTGCTAAAACAGTGATTTAAACAGAAATTACACAGAAAACTGAAAAGTCATGGAAGACATTTGACTGTTACTTATCAGTCGTCTTGCATGAATTCCAGCATAATTACATTTCCTTAATCTCATATATTAATATTACAGTAAATTCATTTCAGATAGCAGCTATTCCTATGGAATTATAGCTGTTCCTTCGCTTCAAAAATAGGCTCTCCAGATGTAATTTAAAACATTATTAATAGTATCATTAATGATGAAACTGTTAACATTAAGATGTTAAATTTTCATTCTACTATTTACGAGCTGTTCCGCTTTACTATTGGCTTTTGAGTGTATTTTCTACATAAAGCACAGTAACTTCTGTGCATTTCATGCCAGTTACTCAGCTCCAGTATCATGGACATGATTTCTTGGGAAGAAAAATACAATAAAGTGTTTCTCAAACTTTTGAGTGTATTTTCTACATAAAGCACAGTAACTTCTGTGCATTTCATGCCAGTTACTCAGCTCCAGTATCATGGACATGATTTCTTGGGAAGAAAAATACAATAAAGTGTTTCTCAAAAAAAAAAAAAAAAAAAACAAAACCAAAAAAAAACCCACCAATATTTCCATGAGTTAAATCTTAGAGAAAAAAGAACTTGAGAGAGATTAGTAACTTACGCGAGTTGAAATAAAGAACCTCCAGTTCTATAAGTAACTTAGGACATTCAGCATCTAAAGCACCGAAGCAATCTGACCCTCCAATTCACGCAGGACAGGACACTGGGACCATTCCTCACTGCTGTCACCAGAGCATTGTGTCACATATTTCACCAAAGCCGGTATAAATACACCTTCCCGTCCCAAAGCCAGGACGGCAACCAGCAGCAGCAGCCTTGCTGAGTTCATACGGAGATCTTTGGGATTTTGAGATGAGGAGAAATTATTCACAGACAAGTCCTTGGTAACAAACCACTGCTACATACCTACTCTGGAGAACTGTGATTTAATGAGCAGTGTGAGCAATACAAATGGACATTTACTCTGGGATACCTCAACTCCAAACAGCCCCTGGCTCCAGTTCCTGACAGTTCACGTACTCATGCAGATGCTCCCAAAGGTCTGCAAAAGCCCTTCAACAACACGACCTTCTCAGCGGAAAGTCGGAACAGGCGACCCCTCTTCCTTAAAAATGATTTACAAACTTATTAAATGCAGCTTTGTGCTTCAGGAAATAGACCTCCAGCACGCAATTTTAAGATTTCTGAACATTAAACGGTTAATATTTGCTGTAAAGTTCCAATATCTCATGACTGGCAGCTTCATAATTTGTTATTACTAATTAGCAAGCATGACATAAAACAAAGTCTGCAGAAACAGGCACCGATTCAAGCGCTTGGATAAGCCCCCCCTTTCCATCGTACGGAGAGCCAGCACTGTCTCATTATTCGTCAGAAGGTGTTGACAGAACACGGAGTGTGTTACTTGATCAGGGGCTGTGAGCAGGAAGTTTCTAAATTTCTAGTGTCTATTTTCAGTTCTACTTATTGGGAACTTGTTTCTATTTTCTTCTTTGCATAAACCAAGTGCACGGCAAGCTGCTACACAAGCAATCAGCCGGTATCATAAATATGCCAATGAATAATAAAAAGCTTAGAGCAATCATATTTCATTCATCTAAGCCACAGAAAACCCACAACCTTAAACAGGGGGGAAAAAACAAAACAAAACAAACCTTCCCTTCGAACACACACCCCTGAGAAAAAAGAAAAAAGTGACATTCCCTACCACCTCCCCCCCACCCCCCATCTGTGCCCATCACAAAACCTGTTGACACTCTCCCCTGCCGTAGTTTATCTGCCCTGGGAGCCCCATCCCCAGCAAAAGATGACCAATATCAGACATTAGTTCCAAAGCTCTTGAAGCCCTGATCACCTCTCCATAGTATTTTGCAACCTGGAATGAACTCCTTCCAAGCAGCATTTCGAAAACATGAACTGACACACTGAAAGAGGCTGCAGGCATTTTTGCAGGTATTTTAATATAATTAGGGAAGTCGATCTGAGTTGCCGTTACATGTATGACACCAGCACTGTGAAATGCCCATTTCAGGCACTGAAGACACATGAGATAAATTGCTCCCTTCACAAAGGTGACACAGAGAGACAGAAAAGTGGCATTTCCAGCATTAAGGGCAGAAGGAAATCAGGCAGTGGACAGAAAGATCTTTTATCTGCCAGTAGCACTCGACTTACAGACGTCTGAGACAGCCTTCTAGAATCCTCTGAGCAATATTAACACTTTAACTTAAGCCAGGTCACAGAAAAAATTAGACTTACATTGTATTCCAGCTCATCTAAATGAATTAAAAAACCCCGAACTGATACTCCCGATAAATCACTCTGCTCTGCCTCAGAAGCATTGCTGTGGTTTATAACAAACAATCCACGGCAACCACAGCCACAGACATTCAGGGACAATTTACAGTAAGCAGCCAGAATTTCATTTAGATTGAAGAGGCTTAAAGGGCAAAACCTAATTCACAAAGCTCTCCCCCAAGACCAAACTAGAGCCTGGCCCAGCTCGGGTGCTGGGGATCTCTTAATAACAAATGGTCAGAAAAATCTGAGACCATTTCAAAAGCAAAGCCAACCCGCCTTGGCAGGTTTTCAGCCTGTATACCGAGATGGCGTCTTGCAACTAACCGCAGGAACAGCAGCCTGCTCAAAGCGGAGAGAGACAACGAGCTTCTGGCCGAGCTCCAGCATGCGGGCTTGGAAGGAAAGTCCTGGAACGCGCTCTCACAATTTTAATGCAACGACATACCCACCTTAATGTATTGAACCCCGCTAAATCCACATACTGGTGGGTGCCTGTAGGGTGACCCCAGGGGTTCTGGAGGGCCCCTAAGAAAATCAGGGCCATGCTCTTGTTTATATGCCAGTTTAAGCTAAATGAAGAAGCGACAATGAATGAATTCTTGCTGCCTTTTGACGAGTGAAGAACATCCATTATGGAATTATAAGCAGCGGCGACTGCAAACTGTGCAGCGTTTATCTTGTCACTTGACATACCAAAATACCCACTTAGTGTCTGCATAACAGACAAAAGTGTCTACAAAAGCAAAATTTTGCTCTGTGTTTGGGAAACGTGCCCTTATTTCAATGACAAGTCTTACTAATAGAAAAGATTCTTAATTACTCGCTGGTTTTCAGTATTTATGACAGTGCAGACCATCAGTCATGTAACGAGAAGAAAGGCTAGATGTGCGAATGTGACTTCAGATGCAGTTTAGTAAATATTTGGAGACTGCTTTTATGAGGTAGTGAGAGTGCTGGGTGCAATAAACATCATAAATTCAGGCTGCAGTTCCTCTGAGACTGTTTGGTCAAGCCTGCAGAAGGACACACTCAAGAAAGGAATTCCTATGTAGCAACCACATTTTCATCTGCTTTCATTAACTTTACAAAGGAGATGATTTATTCATTATAAAGATATTAAAATGCATTAAACCATCTCTTATCTCATGGTATTTGTCAAAGAGGCACTGAGGAAGCTATTTGAAGTCACCGTTGCTTCTTTTTAATTACTGTTTGCAACTGCTTGGCTCCCAGTCAGATTCTGTGGGAGCAACTCAGAGCAGAGACTGGTTGCTTCCTTAGGTCATGGGTGTCCTCAAAAGACTCATACGCTTGGTCTCACTTTCTCTCCCCCTCATTTCACCCAGTTAGTCTCCAACACCTACTCCTGATGCAGCGTTAGGACCACTGGGACTTCCAGAAGCAGGTTGCAGGACCTCACCGGTGCCCCACACATCTCTGCCCAGTCACAGCTTCTGTGAGGTGCCAAAAGCCACTGCTGCAGCCAGACGGCGAAGCAGAAGATGCTAGGGGAGAGGCTGTGGCAACCAGGCTCTGCAGTGGCAACTCTGTTCTGCAGGCTCTGTTCTGGGCTACGCTGCTCCAGGAACACCGTCCTCCTTCCTGCAGTGAAATGAGCAGGGAAGTTCACTCAGTCCCAACTCACGCTTGTGGTGCATTTGTACTAACGACTCTGCGAGCACAGGGAAAGCTGCCAGGAATGCTAGTGGAAAAATTCCTGGTTCAAATTTAATAAGCTTAGTGAAAACTAACCAAAATTTATTCTGTGGTAGTCACTGTGATCAGGTTGATGGGGAAGTTACTTGATGTCATCTAGTTGGCCGAGATCGATCCATGTCAAGTCTACCATTTTCTGCAAGTTCGCTTTTTTTCCTAAAAATTTAACTTCTCACCATGGACCCCCTTGTACTGTTTCATCCTCTACCTCTTATTTTAATATAGGTGCCTTTCATTGCCACAGCTGTCAGGGTAACAGAATGCCGACACCCCGTTTTATCTTCTTTCCAAATATTAATACAGCAAATCACCCAGCTGGGATACGTAACTATAAATCTGTATTCATTTAGTGCGCACCACACCCCCACAAAAATCAGTGTTCACCTTTTCTTCATAACTCACAGTATCTTCTGGTTTGTTCTTTCAGCTTTTCTGCCTACCATGGCCTAAATTTAATCCCGTGGTTACATCAAGTGACCAAGCAAATCACAGAGGTTTTGCAGCACGGGACCCTAGAACAGCATGGTCCCAGTACCCCATGGCAGAACAAATCTTCCAGTCACTAACAGCTTCCTTCCTGGATTGACCTACAAGTTCAGGGACAAAGAAGAAACAAATTGGAAAGAATACTGGATTTTTTGCTCCTGTTCCTGCCCTTAACACTGCTTTGCCACCTCTTTTTTTGTCCTAGATTCACAACCCCGCACTGTTTTACCTATGAAATCCCAGGGGATATGGCAAAATGTCTCCAGATTATTTGCAATTTTGTAGCTTTGAAGTGATTACATGGGGGGAACGTCAAACCTACAGACATCTATTGTTTCAAAATCACTTCCTAAAAATCACCTCCTAAAAATCACCTCTAATCTTCACACACCATCAGTTCATCCCCAACTGCCAACAGCAAGTTAAACGTCTTCAGGGTACTTTGGTTTTGATAGCAGGAGATGACCCCAACTAATTAATAAATAAAACGAAGAAAATTTAATAAAATTTAACTACATGTACAATCCTGCTACACCAAGCAGATAATTCCAACTCTGTGACGGCTGTTCCAAGTTATTTCCTACGCTTTTTGCAACAATTCAGACACAGGATATTAATTTGATTTTCTTTTTTTCCATTTCTAGAACTTCTATAATGAACATTTTTCTCTCACAGAAAACAGAGCTGTTAGAAGCATCCTGAGTACCCAGCTCTACCTGCACAGCACTTGTTTCACTGTAATAGAGTATTTGTGAATGTTTGGCTTAGATTCTGTCAGATCTTCTCCCTCTGACTCATAATAAGCACATGTAGAAGGGTTTGCATCCAAGACAAACTGGAAGTCCAAGAGAAAAGCCGCTGTTTGTAATAAAGTAACGAATAACACAGTACAACGACAATTAAAGAAATAGTGTAATCCTGGACACCTCCATATATCTTTGGAAAAGTTTGACCATTGAAACATTCCTG
>NW_010405648.1:75525-79034 GCF_000710305.1 Buceros rhinoceros silvestris | reverse complement strand
TCCTGCTTTCATTTCCTGCTCTTCCAAAGAGCAAATCCGCACTGCGCCATCTTTGCAAACACCAATTCCAACCTGGATTTGGACCACCAGCTCATTTCCTGGGCAGTTCAGCGTCCATTAAGTTTTAATGTGGAAAACATTGAGTGTCAGCTCCATCTGCTGCCGAGCAATTCTACGGTAATAGCTGCAACTCAGTTTTTTAATCTTGGAAACTAGTATCTGAAGTTCCCCCCCAAAATAAGCACAAAGGACAAGCTCATGGTTTCTGTTGAGAATTATACTGAAATATTTGTGTCCTCCATCACACTGGCAGGACAGCTCATTCACTACTGCAACGATCCAGGAAAACAGGAAGATGATCAAGGCAGAGATCCAGTATCACACCCAGAAAACTCACAGATGGAAGAATGAGTTTACTTCAAAACAGCCCACAGATCAGCGTCCATTTGCTTAGTTCTTCAGTTTAAGAGTAAATTCCCTGCTCACCCTGTGTTACCTTTCACTACTGTCAGGAGAAGGTACAACAAAACAAGAGCCTCGGTGTTACCTTGCGGAAGTCAGAACAGAAACTAAAACCCTTCTTTCGCAGGTTGAGTTAAGGGCACTTACTCTTCCTACAGGCATCATTGTGTTCCCTAATGATCTTCCCTCGTAACTGGAACTGAGAAGCTTTAAGAATCACATCATCCTTTCTGAAGAAAGAACCGCTAATTCATTTGCACAGGAGTCTTACTGCACCTGCCTGTCCTTCTACCATTAATTATCCGTTGCCTAACAACTTCCTACATCTTTTCAGGGAGTAGATATCAATTTTGCCACTAGTTAAGTGCAAGAATTAAATAAATATTTTAAAATAATTAGCCTTTATGATTCTCACCTAACCTAAACCTTTAGTGTTGCCCTGTTTTGGCTAAGAAACAGCAGCAGGATCTTTGTCCTCGATGTGATAATTAAACTGATCATTACTGAGCTACATGAAAAGACCTCCATAAAAGCCTCAGCCTGGTAATTACTTAGGTCAGGTGTGAATGGGGAAATCTGTACAGCGTCGGCAGAGGAATGAAAGGCCAGCTGCTATTTATATTGGTAGAGCATTTCCCTGTTTATTTTCATAAATGCAGAAGGTCCAACGTCACCTGATGGGGTGGGGTGTGGTGGGTTTGGTTTTTTGTGATGCCGTGTCAATGGTTTACTGTAGTTTAGAAGTAGGGTCACTCTTAGCGAGGCGCACGATAAAGAACTACTCACTGAGCATGGTCTGAGAACAGTGATCACCACTCATTAGCACGTAAAGACACATATATGTTATCATTACTACAGAACTGGAACAGGAAGGTAAAAGACTATTTTTTCCAGTGTGATTAAGCTATGTGAGTAATATGTATTTACAGAATCATCCGGTTGGAAAAGACCTTTAAGATCACTGAGTCCAACCGTTAATTTAAATTCTTTAAGCATCCTCCAAGAGTCCTTTAAATACTTAAATCATTACATAAATATATTGGTATAGCATAAGACTGCTTCTCCCAGGCTATTTTGAATCCACATTCATATATATGCACGCATACACATTTTTTTTTTACCCAGTTCAGTCTAAATCCTGATTATTTAACACCAACACAGTATGTCACGTGGTCTCAGAAGAACATCTACTTTATCAAACTGTAGTTCCACAAGACCAAAGAGTTTGGTCTATGTATTCTATAGAGGAAAACAATGTTATTGTGATTTACTTTAGGATTTTTTAGGAAAATCTGAAGTTATCAAGCAGATTCTATGAGAGAACAAGGATATAAGCTGTGATTTCACATAATCATGGCTTTGCATAATCACAGCATCAGGGTTTGCATACCCCGTACAGTAATGAAGCAGCACCACAGAGACAGAGCGTAGCTCCTGTCCTTCTGCTCTGCTTTCTTCTTACGAAAACCCAGACTTTCAGCATTTTTTCCATCATCATCTCTACAAGACTGCAGTGAGAGAAACAAATTTAAATGGCACTTGCGTTACATTGATCCTGTTTAGGCAAGGACTGTATCACAAAAAAGCACGTACATCCGCTACCCCGAAGCATTGAGAAATGACTCATCTGCTGAAGCAAAGACTTGAAAGAACTATCTCCCACCTCAGTCTTTACAGAAGGAGAACAGATCCCATAAAATAAGGGTCTTATGCAGCGAGGGCAAGGAGAGACAGAAGTGATTCAGGTCACACGAGGGCAGGAGCTACATCCAAGACAGAACTGGCTGTTTAAGTAGCAGACTGAGCAAGAGCAGCTCCCTCCCTGTAGACCACTTTGTCATCACCACATGGCACACAAACAGCAAGCACTTCCAGGGACAGAGCTGCTTCAGAGGATTAGTCTCACTCCGATACAGTCTCCTAGTCAGAATTTGGGCATAGTGACAGACACCAGAGGTTTTAGTAGAAACGCAGTGGCAAATCGGGAAACAGGTTGTTACCTTCGGTCTCCCTTAAATGATCACTCTACTTTTTTCTTTTGCAAAATAATCCAGCAGAAGTTCTGTACTCTGAAATTATGACATCAGCATAACCTCTTCAGACCTCCTCCATTATAATCATTTCATGAACACGTCCAAGAAAAAGTCCTCCAGCTCCACTGAACAGGATTAGAAAGCAATTTAGTAAAGTAGTGAAGCCAGACATTACCAAAACGTTGAGTCATTTAGATTTGAAATTTCAGGATCCTCTTTGGACTCAGCCAAAATTCTTCGGCAGACCACTCCGTGTTTTTCCAAACAGAATAATGAAAAAATCTGGCAACTAGTTCATGGACTCCTCAGTCATATTCACAAAGTCCATCAATTAACCATGAACATCCTTGGTTTGTTTGTTCAGCTTCCTCAGATTTTTTTCTTGAGCAAAATAAGGTAGTTACAACAAAAGACCCTTTCACATTGGTTCATTTAGCAGCTCTGCTTTTGGTCAGAGTAAGTTTTCTTATGTGAACTGCCCACTGACCCAAGCCTTAGAGGAGAACAATACCTACTTCTTCCTAAGAGGGTCCAGAGAAACTACCAGAACAGAAGTCAACTACTACTTACGAGTCTAGATTTGGCTAAGCGACTTTTGCTTTGAGTTTCAAAGAAAGGCGGGTCTCAAAGAGCAGCTGTAGATCGGTTTAGAGTTCAAAGGTTGGCCTATCCACCATTAGGCCTATCCGTTATTAGGTGAGCACATTTTAGTGCCACAGGATTACAAACAGCACAGTAGTTCACAGTCACAGCAGACCCAGCTCTTGAAATCAAATCTTCACTTACAATAGATAAGGTGCACACACACAGCAGCGCCCAAACATCTTGCTAATGTTATCTTGGTAGAATTCAGTCCTCCTCAGCTGTGTTTCTGCAAAGGCTATTGTCATTTTGGCAATGACAGGCATTGGTCAGGAGGGTACTTACAGCACTGCTTTTACAAGCAGTTAATTTCAAAAACCAAAGGCAGAAGGAAAAGATGGGGGGGGGGGGGGGGGGAAAAAAATAAAAGGG
>NW_010405648.1:59765-75482 GCF_000710305.1 Buceros rhinoceros silvestris | reverse complement strand
AGAGAAGAAGAGTGTGTGGGGGGGGGGGGGGAAGAGAAAGAATTAAGAGCTGTTGAATCTCAGGCAAGCCAGGCTTATCTGAGTATATTCTGAGCACATATTAAATAAAATCCTCATCATCTCTGCAGAGTGGAAACTTGCCTCAATTTATGCATCAGTGCTGAGGGGGTTATTAGAAAGCTGGTGATTTAAAAGGCTTCTTGCTGGATTTTTTGATATTTGCTTGAGCACAAAGGGACTTTTTTTTCTCAAAAGTAAATAATGGTAAGTCATCTAAATTCATATATAGCATTTGTCTACAGTGTCTAGAAAGGAAGAATTCAACTGATTTGAGTTCAAGGTTCATTTTAACATGAGTGATTCACTCCAGTCTTTACCCCTTCTAAAGTTTTGAAGATAAATAAAGTTTGACTGTATAACAAAAGCACAAGACGAAACCCAAAAGACTGAAGATATTCAGTGAATGTTCTCTAATCGTAATGCTTCAAAACATAGTTCTTGAGTAAGTGACTCTTCACTTTTGCACCATACCCAACTCGTCTAAAACCAGGGGCAAGTCAGTTAATATTTATTTTCAAAAGACTTTTTCTATTCTTCATATGGTAAGTGTATGTAGTATCTAGAGCAGCTCAACTAATTTTGGCTCCAATCTCTACTTTTTCTATACAGGTACTGTTTCTTGCATTAAAATTCAGAGGACGAATCTTATTCCCTTGATAAAGTTAACCATTATAAATAAATTACAGGAGGATCTCAAGTAATGCGCTTGATTTAATCAACAAGAAGTTAATGAGGCCAAATGGATGGCAGAAATTAGGGAAGACTAGCTGTCAGGTGTTTACAGATATGTTCGGCAGGTAGGACTGGGGAATCAATAAGGGATTTCAGCAAGTGAGGACATCCATTATGGAGACAAGCTAAAAGCACTTTATTTTCTCCCCTCAACCTCGGCAGAAGACAGCTAATGGTAGGGCAACGCAAGGAGGCACAAAAGGTTACAGCTTTCAGTTAGTCATTTTTACTGAAGTCACAGGAACCTTTACAGCCTTCACTATGCTTTAATAACAAAAAAAAAAACCCACATAAAAATCCACAGCTTCAATTACAAAAGAAGTTAGAACTCTGTAAGCATAATTTGAAATTGTATGAGACAACATTCGCTTGCTACAGTTACCAAATCCAGTGCTGTATCTTGTTCTCACACTCCTGCCTCTGTACGGTATTGTTTTATTACTTAGACCATAGAAACTTTGGGCCTTTTTGCCTTTCTTTATAAGATGCCTATAGAATATTTTTCTCCCAAGTTTGTTCACAGCTCATTTAAATTAAAAACCATAAAAATCCCCCATCACTAACACTTGACTAATTAGAATACCATGGACTACATAAAAATTTTTCTTTGTGATCTTGATTTCAAACAGTACAAGAATATACTCCAAGACAGACACAGAGACTTAAAACTGAGCTCAAACACTGAAGAAATAGTAACTAAGTCAACTGGTTTCCAAGATACCTTATACCCTGTTATGCCGGGCATGCTAGATCACTATCACCCATTATACAGCTAAATGATTTTTTTCCTCCTCTCTTCCAGTTAAAAGTCATATGCTCTCCTGTATGAGCATGTTATTATAAAGACAAATCATCCTCACAGCTACTGCAAATTGGACTGGGAAACCTGTGGCCAGAGGCACAATTTGTTGATATGCCTCGTAGCTACATGGAGTCTCTTTCTTAATACTGGAAAGCACGTACCTAGTAACACCTCATAAATCTCTAATGCCAACTTAAAATTCCTATATTCCACTGCAGAAACACGTCACAGTGGACAAAATCTCTTCAGATTGGTCTTGTGTATCCCATATATCAACTCTGAAAGGACATTTCAACAGTAGCCAAGAGGTAGCTTTTAATATACACAATACGCAGGTTAGAACTACCCTCCTACAATGGGGAAAATATATTTCCTAGTGGTAAAGCTGGTTACATTTCAGTAAAACACAAATTACGTTGCTGGTGCTGTTAGCGACCAGACACTCAAGTAGTTGAAACTGTAACTAATCCAAAGGCACCATGCACTTTAGAGCCCAAGTCTTCTCTCCAGCAGTTCGGAGCAGTTTTCCTGCTCTCAAAAGCAAGCAGGAGCTCCTGCCAGGGCAGATTAAGAACCTGGACTTGGCAGTAAGGATGGTAACTGCACAAGCAAGTACTTCACAGAAGTCTGTGTCCTATTGAAGTTTCAGGAGCAGTATCAGTGCAACAGCATCCACACCAGGTTTCTGCAGGGAGCTCTGGTAGCGGTGTACCTCCCATGCCTGCAACAGAGTGCGCTGCCACCACTAGTCTGGAGCCTCTGCAAACTCTCTGAATAAGGAGGAAGCTAAGGAGTGCCCTGTAAAATCATGGCCAAAGTTGACTTTTCTCTTTATGCAGAAAGCAGAGCAAGGCAACAGGAAAAAAATCAACCGACAACCACCACCTCAGCCACAAACACCCACTGTCATCCACTCCAGCTTATAACAGTTCCATCACAAATGAAGCTTTAGTCTTAATTCTCATTATTTACCATGCATGTTTTAGGAGATTCATTTTTCTTCTGTGCTGTGATAACCTAAAAAAGTGTCTTTTTATCTTTATTTTTTTACTACTATGTTTTTCTGTTCTCAGTGTCTCCCATACAGAGTTTGATTACTTCATCTTCCATTTACTTACAGTTGCACTTACTGGAATACTTCCAAAACCATCATTAAAACAGCTCAGATAAGAAACATATCTAAGTCTTGGTTTATTCCTAATCCAAGGATCATTCTTTAATTACAGTGAGGCATAAAACTACCTAAAATACAGATTAAAAGAGCAAAGAAGAAAAAAGGGTCTTTAAAGTTATCAGTAGATTCTCACACATCTATTTTTCATTGCATATTTTGCTGTTGGATAGAATTAGTCTAACCGTAACTACTTGCTAAAGCATGAGATCAGAAAGAAAACCTATGAAAGGTCTCACTTTTCTTTGATTTTAACTTGTCCATGTGCAGACTATTACATAAAAATTGCTGCACTGCACCTGAGCTAAAGGTACCTCCGGCTTAAAGCACTATCTGCAAATGCCTAATATATGAATTCTGAAACAAACAGACCACACGCAAGGAAGATTTTTTTTTTCTACCAGCACACAGAGGCAAATCATTACCAGAACTCACTGTCTCCTACTCGTGATCCTATTGGCTTGCACGTATGCGTGGATTTCCAATGGTTAGTGTAGACTATTTTCAGTGTTCTGGAGAGAAAAGTATGTCAGTTAATTCTATTCCTGAAGTCAGTTTTTATTCCTGTCCTCACAGGGCTATGTGAATATAATCACATCTCCATTTAAAAACAAAAAATTGAATATCAGTTTAAATTCATAAGATAAACTAACTTGAGATCACCCCCAGTTCTTCTCCGGAACTCCTGCAACTGCTGTAGCACAAGTGCTTCCGCTGTCTCCACCTCGCTAAAACACCAGTTCATTTAGAGGCGATTCTCCGCAGCTAATAGATATGCTAAACTCTACTCAAAGTGCTCACTACTCCTGCTCCTCTTGACTAGACTGAGGGCATAGAAACAAGAATTCAACTGGGTAGTTTTGGGCTATTCAGCAGATGCTCCAGATACAACTTTAACCAAAGCCCTTGAAGAACATTACGAAGCACAGAGAAAGCACGAGTTTTTTCCTCTTGATTCTCATATTCTCTCCCTTGGATTTAGCCAGCGTTTCACATGAATTCTAACAGAAAAAAGCAACTCCAAATTTACCATGGAACGGCAAAATCGTGGAGGAAATTCAGAGTACTCTGTCTACACAGAAGAGAAATCCTGTGGCACTACAAGTTCTCAACAGACTGAATTAAGCTGCGCCCACGTGTTGCTCATTACGGCTTATCTTGCACAGTACCCGATGGGACCACTTCTGAACAACTCCTTCAAGAACTGGCTATGAAAATCAGCTGCATTGAATTAATGTGAAACCACTTACAAAGCTTTGTCTTCTCGAGATTGCAGATTCAACAACCGCCAGCCTGTCAAGAGAATTCCGCTGAGTACAATCAGCACTTCGGAACTCACACAAATTACAGCTATTTCCAGTGGAAATAATTTTAGACAAAATGCTTGCATATGCTGGTTTATCCACCTGGATGGGATCTGATTTTTCACAAGACTTGGTTCTACTTTTCAGTAAAAAAAAAAAAAAAAAAAAAAATCACAACCACAGTGATTTAGAAGTCAAAATATTTGTATAATACATTACCTGAAGGAACAATTTAATCAAATTGCAAACAGATGCCTACCCATGTTTACACAACTCTTACAAAACAACTCTGCCCTTCTCCCTTTAACTCACCTACCAGTACAGCACCATCGCACTTCCTCGCCAACTGAGCCGAAGCAAGCTGTGCTAAGGGGGGGTAAAAAACAGGTAGCCGAGTTCATGCAGAACATTGTTTTCTACAAAACGTAACTGGTGACCCGGCTGTGAGGCTTAGAACCACTTCAGTACCTGAAGCATTTCAATCGTGGCCCAGTACAATGTGCCTAAGGTTCTTCAACATGGTGAAAAGCAATCCAGAAAAATAGAAACCTGAAACACTCAACCTTTTTGGAAAATCAGAAACTTTTAAAACACCTCAAATCGGGTATATTAAGAAAAAAAATTAAAAAATGAGGGCACTCAGTGCCACCAGGAAATCTTGAGGGTTTAGTTCCAGTTTACAATCAATTTCCATAATCCTTTTCCTGAAAATCAAGTGCCTAAAATGCCACTACTGACACTGCCAAGTCATTTTGTTCTACTGAGTGCAATTACACTTGAGGAAAAAGCTTTGCTTCTGCGAGTCCTTTCCACTTTGGAGTAAAAAGAACACAAAGCAAAATAATTTGTGAAAACTGCATTACCCAGAGCTCAAATACTGACTCACTGTCAACTAAAGCATGTATACGGCCACATCCTGCTCGCTGTCATTCCAACGCCGCTGATGAAGCCAGCCCACAGCACACCACCACGAGCAGGGGACAGGGCATAGGCCACGTCGAAGAGAGAAAAAACTCTGTTTTATCATGAGCCCTTTCACCATTTCACCATTTACATCCACTCTGTGTTGTAAAGGCACTCACATCCCGCCCACGTCACAGCGCGCTCCTCAATATGTGTTTAATTTTACTATCAACTCATTTCAATAGAACTTCCACTGATGGTGAAACAGCGAATGGTGTTTAGTACAGAGAATTCAGGGAGTTTACCTACTTTTCCTATCTTCCAAATCTCTACCACAGTCTTTCACATTGCTTTTACCAGCTTTTTTTGTAATTATTATTCTTTTTTCCTTCCAGTTCCTCTGCCCATTACAAATCAAGCTCTGAGCGGTCAAACAGGAAACAGCATGAGATAACACTGATGCTACTGTGCGTCCCAGACAGCTCTTTCAATTAACTCCAGCCTTCAGTGCTTTTATAATTTTATCTAAAGCCAGAATTTAACAATCCCTTGTTTCAAACACCACCGAGTTCCCAAAGTGTGGTTAAAGTCCACAATCAAACACAGGGATGGAGTTTAAGTCCCGTGGGCAAGACTTTGGGACTGAAATCAGACGACTTGCTCACCGCTGTGTCACTCACACTGTGGTTCAGCACCTCACCCTGCTCTTACCCTCCTCTACCAGTCTCACATGATTCCAAGCTGCTCAGGATGACAGATTTTTAAGAAGTATGAATATGTACTCTCAATCTTATTTCATTTTTAGTTTTCACTTATTTATTCTGTAAAAGTAGATGTTTCAAACTATTTTTAGGAAAAAAAATTAACATCACAAGTGTAGACTTAACTATTAAAGATGCCACGAACAGTTCTGACAACTTGAAGGTATCACTGTCCTTTTGTTCCAAAATTCAGATTAAAGCCGTTGGCAACTCCACAGCCATCTCACCTACCAGAAGCTGTTTCCGTATATTTTATTTCTGTTAGTAGTAATAAAACCGATTTAAATTAACATCAAGAAACTCATCATATTCCACTGTAGAGGGTCAGCCTGACATTGATGTAGAAATCTACTGGAGGAAGTTTTTTTGTTTCTTTGAATTGGTACCAAACGATGATTGGGCACATTGTAAGAACTGGTTATAAAACTGTAGAAAAGTCTTTGTGGAATGATTAAAACCAGCCAGAAAAGGGCATCTTTACATGTAGTCACTGAGTCATTTAGATTGCAAAGCAGTACATGTGAACTTGAAAATTAGTTGTACAAGTCTATGTGTTTTTAATTCCCCAAACCCTGTGTTTTATCAGAGAGGAGGCTGAGTCACACAGTTAAAGCAGGTTTTGCTGGGGGTAACCAAAAAAAGCCCAAAACTTTGCTTCCTGCCAGACCTTCTCTCTGGCTCAGTTCCTGACGCTTGCCGGGGTCTGTCTAGCAGCCATTCCTCCCACTCTCCACGCTGCACACAGTGAGGCTGATCTTCTACAGTTCTTTCCCGCTCTAAAGTAAATTGGACAACTACTTTCTGACTTCACCTAACGTGCACCTTTAGAAGAAATCAGCTTTTTTGCATGATCCCCAGCAGCCACAAAACTTTCCATGACCCCCATCTAGTGACAGACTTAAAATTACAGACTCTCCTCTTGCTTCTGCTTCAGCTAAATAATATAGCTGATGTTTCTCCATAGCTGGTACTTCAACAGCCCTCTTCTTCTTTAACTAACCTTCAGGCTCATCCCTCTTCCTCTGCAAATTTCTTACATTACGTGGGTGTTGACAGAACACTGTGCTTTTTTGGCAATAGCCTTGGCACCTCTCAGCTCCAGAGCCATAAGAACCCTCTGCTTTGACACCATATTGTTACCTACTGCTTACCCTAGTTTGTACTTCAATTCTGCTTTAAAAAGTACACAACTGAGAAGGAACAAGAAACCTGAAGAGGACAGCTTGATTCCAGTGTTCTGGTTGGAGACACAGTTTGCTCTGGATGGCTGCTGGGACAAGGGCTCTGTGCTGCTGCCCACAGCACCAGCTGGGCAGAGGCATCTCACCAGGAATATCACAGAGCAGTTGAGATGACTGCTGTAGTAGACTACTTAAACATAATTCATCCCACCTAATATCCCGGCAGAAAAGCAGTAAAGGAATACCCAGGGAAATGGCTAAGCCATTCATACTACTGTTAATGTCTTCTAAGACTAAGAAGTGGAGAAGAAGGAAAGTCAGACTAGACGTAGTGGTTCTGGGTGGGTTTTGGAGGATGCTTACTGCTCTTCTGAGTCCCTCGGCACAAAAGATGGGATAATTTATTACTTTTTGTCACAATGAGAAAGCCAAGGAGAAAAAAAAACAATGTGATTTTTAATTGCTTAGTGTAATATCTAGAATCATACTGCATCAATCTTGTCTCTGCATAGCCAGATTCAGTGTTTACTGCTTTTCAGAGCACTTCAAAACATCTTTCGAATAAATTTTCATTGTTATGACAAGCTATAAAGCTAGCGATAACAAATCCACCAAGGCAATAACTTTTGCAGCTGAGCACCAGTATAAAACTCCAGGGCATCGCTTGCGTTGGGTGTTCCCTTCCAGTATGAAAAATGTAGCTACCCCAAAACAAGTCTCTCAGTCAAGAGTCTGATTCCACTCACTCAGCTGCAAGAGACCGAACTGAACCCAGGGGTTCCCAGTCCCAGACACAGAGATGACTTTGGTGGCCAAGCTCCACTGGGTGGAGAGGGTGGAGGAAAACACAGGAACAAAACAAGCAAAGGCCACATGAGCTATGCGTATTCACCTGCTCTTTTGAATCCCAGTTCTTCTCTTTGCTGCTTAGAGAAAACCGCTAAAAAGATCCAGAATTTAAAAGTTTAATGAGCATGACAAAGGTGCAGGTTTGACAAGACATAAGGAGGAAAAAGAGAAGGATGATCCTGGCTCAGAGCAGACCTACTCTACAAGTCAAGCCCATGTCACTCCAGTGCATCCGCTCTGACCCACACTGAATTCAGAGACTGACCCATTTCTCTCTGCATCTGCCGGAAATAAAAGATAAAAGTTAACTACTGCACTGGTTTGTCTTGTACCCGCACAGCATCGAAGTGAGAGAAAGATCTTGCTTCTACATAACAAGGCACTAAACTGTCAGAGCATACAGGATTCTAGTGACCGCACACCAAAGCGTCCTCCATCTGATTGCAAAACAACCTGCTGGCAGAAGAGAGGTCAAACACACGTTTGCTTCTCTGACTTCTTAAGAGCGAACCAGTTTATCTTAAGTCCTAATGCGAACAAGAATCAAACACTACAATCCTAACCCCCCAAGCCCTTCACCAATGTCACACAATATGTCACTATTGTGTGACAATATGCAATACATATCTGTCCAGCCAGTGCCGAGAGAGTACATCTTAGTCCTGGCTTCTCCCCTGCTTGCAGCTTCTGCTGTACTTTATTTCCTGAACTCAGCTCAGCAGTTGGGCAGAAGTATGGCCCGCATGCCGATTTGTTGGTGGTTTTCTGGCATTTCTGTGAGCAGGAAGGATGATCCCCTAGACCAACCTTATTTCATTTGAGATGATTATGTTTCATCTTCATTAGCAGAAAAGAAACCAGTATGAAGCAAATTAACCACAACATACAGAAGTGGCCCAGACAAAGAGCCAAGTGAGCTTTTGCCCAGGACAAGACAGGATTTCATGCAGGCAGCAACTTCCTCAGCAACATTTCACCTGTGCTCTGAAGAAACAGTTCCAGAGGGAGGATGGAGGAGCAGGACTGAAAGAGCCTTTCAGGAGGAGGATGGCTCTGCATCCTGCCTGAGCTGCCTGCTACCACATTCGTTAGCCTAATTTGGGCTATCATAAGGGTCTGGAACTGTCTTGGAGTAACTCAAGTTCATGCTGAATAAAAGAGTTAGTTCACTGAACAACCTCCAAGCAGCGCATTATATCAGCAGCTGACTGCCTGCAGGTTTCTGTAGAGAACACACGGAGTTGATCTTCACCATCACAGTCCTGAAGCCCGTGTTCAGGAGAAATACACCCTGTTTCAACAGATGCACCAAGTCCAGGCAGACCCTTCCTCTAAGCTGTGGAATTTATCTGGCAAGACTTACTAACATTATTCCATCAGTCTTGCAGCCCAGACCCTTAGCCGCTCAGTGAAATAACACAGGCAATGAAACAATCCCAGTTAAGATGAGTGCTAGGGCCAAGGGCAAGGGTTCATTTAATGTTTGGGTTTTAGGTGGCATCCAAACAAGTAACTGGCTTTCAGCTGTTCCTGTACACAGAAGACCTCAAAATATGGTCTCTAATAAATGAATTCAGCTCTTCTGGAGTGTATTGGCGGCAGTGATGTCACACACATCCCTCCCCTCCAGGCAACCGCATCCCACAGGGGACTCCACAGGTCAAATCAAGAATGACTATTTCAGGCTGAAATAGGACCTCAGTCACAGCTCTGTAAATCTGCACGCCAGTGGACTTACTTCTCATTTGGAATAGCTGATCAGCATTAGTCCTTCCACAGCTTGCCAGCGTACTGGCAACCCTACTGGGAGTTAAAACAACCCCAAGGAACAAAGGCCAGGCATCTTACAACCATCCTCAGCAGAACAGCCGGTGATTTTGTCCAGTTCAGCTGCTGTATGTTACAAATATGGTACCAACTCTTCCTGCACATCCTCAAACTCCAGTCAATACCATCCTGATTTTGATTTCTGTTTTAAGAAATAACACCATTTCAGAGGATCTTTGATCATTTCCTCCAGACTTCCATTTTTCTGATATCAGATCAATTCATCTGCACTTCACTTGTTTTTGTGGATAGTCTGCGTACCTGGGAGGAAGAACTGGATTTTCAATTCTGCAAGGGAAGGGCCTAGCTTTTTGTTTGCTTGTTTTTAGAGAAATAAAACACAATATATTTTAGATATGAAGTCCTGACAATCACCAAAACAAGCTACAGGGTATTATGGGGAACACACAGCCGCTATTTTGCACCTTGTTGTCACTGATCAGTGGTCACCTTCCTTAAGAATCAAGGCAGCTGCTTTAGCGTAATGGCCCAATGAATGAGGAACACTTCCAGATGCCAGGATATCATTTTAAAGTTTCCATCCTCTTTAGAGCACTGTTACATGTTCTACAAGGTTGACTCACACAGCCACATTTTCAAAGAGATAGGTTTAAAAAATTACTGGCAAGGTAACAAGTATAAAACACTAAACAAATAAGTATCTGCTAAGTATCTCTAAATTATCTGATTCTTCCAGTGTATAATGAGTCAATGAAGGGTCTTGCTGTCAAGGAAAGAAGAGGAGATGATTAAGAATGGCTGAGCAAGCACATGGACTTCTCCCCAACACAGATGCTGCTCCCCAAAACCGGCAGGCAGCTGCCTCACAGCTTCACCAGTACAAATGACCATTTAGGAGGCATTGTGATTGAAGACACTAACTACGATCTTTCACAATTACCAAAATAAATCTGAGTCTTAAACCATATTGGAGACAGAAGTGCTCAGGAAATATCATGTTATGTGTTGCTGAACTTATCCAAGGCAGAAGATCCTTTTTCAAGATACAAATGGCATGCTAAGTAGAACCAATAAAAAACACATTTTAAAAAAAATTCCATTTCAATGTAATGCTTTTAAAGAAAGTTATGCTTTTTAAACAAAGTATTTTCTTAGGACAAAAACATCAAGTCAGAAAGAATACAACGTACACGTACCTGACACTTCTTGAGCTTTCACCTTCAGACCTGTAAAATAATACACAAATACTTAGGACATAATTACTCCCAGGCAAACCTTCCCATGCATTCTCTCCCTTTGTACCTCAGTTTGTTTTTCTAAGGCTGGTTGCACTTTCCCTGGTAATAAGACATTTAAAGAAGAAACCAGTCTACTCAGGTTTAGAATAAATAAAAAACACTTAGCAGTTGTAGACAGTAATTGCAATATTAAAAAATACGCTGACACCCTTGAAGCCTCAATAAAGACCTTTTGTAAACAAGCAATAGCAAAGATCTGTGTTCCATGTCTGCAAGTGAAAAACGCCAGCCTCTGACACTAGTCTAGAAGCAGACCTTGTACCTTCTTGGCTTTTCCAGCCTTTCTTTGTTCTTTAGTTGAAAAAGTCGTAGGTAAATACATTTAGGAATCTAATCCCCGGACTTATTAGGCACCACTCAAAGGGCTGCAGTTTGCAAAGAAAAGTCATTTAAAATATTTATAAACCCGCTCTTGTCCGAATTCCTTAAGAGTGCAAAAATGACAGGTAAGATATCTGAGGTACAGAAGCTCTGGAAGGGCCTGTTATTGTGAAGGCGAGATAATTTCATCAATCAAAACTGGAACAAGGCTGCTCCCGCCTCCCCCAGTATTATTCAAGTAGGGAAACTTAACTTAGTGTCATTTGTACTGACAAGGTTTCCTGCTCCAAAGAGCAACAGAAACATAACGCTCCCAGCATTTTGTGAACAAACACAGAATCCAGAAGAAAACATACAAGTGTTTGCCCAATTCTTTCCCTTCCTCGCTCCAAAACAAGCCAGCCTCGGTGCTACAGAATCCTTAAATACATCGTTGGGCTCTGCAAAAACAGGAAACACACGCAAAGCAAAGCAGGAGATTCCAGAGCAAAACAAAACCTCAGAACACCCTTTTCCATGTCCTAATCTTACCAGGGACCCAAATAAAAAAGTCATCGCATGAACTTGCAAACTCAGCGCCTAGGTGACAATAAGCTAGCACCCAAAAAGAGACCCAAAAGAGTATTTCTACAGGAACCTGTTTGACTGGGGGCGGGGGGGAGGACGACACACCAAAGACTGATTGTCTTCTGCCTCTAACGGCAACTTGCACATTATGCTAGAGGAGGTAGAAAAAGTGACGGCTAGTAAAAGCTTCAAGTCTAATGACAGAAAACAAACAGTATTAAAATTTAATTTTCAGAATCTATTGTAGAAATAGGTACCAAAAAAACTGTGTTTTTTCCCCTCCCCTCTTCATTACATGCTTTAATACTATCTCTGTTTTCTTCAAAGAAGTCTGGATGATTTTAAAAGCACATGCTGAAAGGGAAGAAGGAAAATCGAAGTTAGTCGCTTGTCCCACAGGATGCTCAGGCAGTGGGAAGTGGGTGTGACTCAGTAGCCTGAATGTGGGTTACAGAAAGGGACCAGGGACACCTACAAGCAGGAGGGTCAGTTGATGTTCCTGACAGTTGACATCATGGAATGCTTTGAAACAGAAGATAAATTTGCACAGTGGAAAATTCTAGTGCTCAGAGCAAAGTGGATCAACTTCTGCCTGAAAAGGAGAACGTTGTAACTAGCTCCACTGCACAGTCCTTTAGTCCAAATCACCCAGCAGACACGAGAACTCCTGTGGTTTGCTGTAGAGCTCAGCTCCTCTGAAATAATTACAGTTGGCTTTTTCTGAGGTGATGAAGAATCATCCCTGCTCTTCATTTATGGAAGAATGATAAAGTTCATTAACAGCATCTCTCACCACTATAAAAACTTACTGTAACTTTTTGTGTACCCAACACAGTAGCTACCTGTACAAAGAACACCCTTGACCTTCCCAAGAGCTCTGAGAATTTGGGTGTTATCAGCATCATCACCTATTATCACAAGATTTATTTCACCCATCTTCATACACACCCTGTCACACATTCCAGGCGGTCCAGAACAGAGGTGAGGAAAGGACTGGCACAGGGCTAAAGTCGAGCGTCACGTTGCAGCTTCATGAAGTCAAAACCCACACCATTAAGTCATGAGTGTCTTCTGCTTCCCTTCTCATTTTTTTTATGCCTGGCAGGTCACCTCAAGTCGTTACGTTTTCAGGTACACATAGGTATTCTGATAGACAAAAGGTAACTTTAAAGTGGCTTTTTTCTACACAATTATCTTATTCCTGACAGTTTCACGAACAGACAGGAAGGAAGCGAACTCACCTGTGCCTCCCCATGAGTAATGAAGAAATCAATGAATAAAGTGTTTGACACCTTCCCACACTCAGTTTTCACCAAATTATATCTTGCACCTTACAATTGGAAAATAAGTTATGTGTAACTGCTTGTACTACCAAGATTTCAAATACCGTCGAGACAACTGTACTTTTAGTGTCTTCACTTTCTGCCTTTCCTCTGCACTGGAATCACAAAACCATCTGAACCATCTAAACAGGGAAAATGTCTCTGAGTGCTCAGGGGTCACCAGAAGCAGCAACCAGCCACTCTAGAGCTCTTTTCCATCAACTTGTTATGCCTCTCACTATGCCTCAAGAAGTATTTTAAATACGGCAAGGAAAAGTTGGGAGCTCCAGGCTGGGCCTCTGCTGGGTTGTGCCCCAGCACTAAGGCTGGAACCGACTGTGCTCCCAATCCTTCCAGCTCAGCACAGCCAGCAATGAGGGAAGATGGACCATCATCCCTCCTTCAGTTCTAGAATTCCCCAAAGTAAAAGCTGCTAAATTTTGCAACTGCTAATTTGCATTTTCAAGGCTAGGTAACTCCAGTAAATTCCAGTAAATCTAAGTTACTCCAGTAAATTCCAGAGTTATCTAGAGATGGTCAGCTTTACTGAGGGGATGAGTAATTGCTTTACAGGGCTGAACGAACACACAGCTGAAAAAACCCACTCCTTGTAGTTTGAAATAAAGCATTAGATTATCTTTAAGCATTCTTCAAAAGCCAGGCTTTGGGATCAATATTTAATGTTTCTGCTTATGCTGTAATCATGTACTGGGCTCTGGATTATTTTCTTCCTTTTGACACAGACAAAAGAAATGATCCATCACTGCTGAAATGAGAAAGGTGAACAAATTTCTGGCAGTAGATTGAATTATTTCTTTGAAGGTAGACTTTAAAGGAGGAAAAGTTTACAATATATCTTATATCTTCTATGCTGCAGTTCTTTAAACAGAATATATTCCATTTATATATCTAAGTTATATCAGTGATGGGATAAATGTCATGCCACTTTCTCCAAGATTTCTCCTCTCACCTCCAGCTGGTTTCCAAGATCTCGTTTCGAGTAGAACTAAACATTAACCTGCACACCCCATTCAAGTACAAGTTTGTCTTCTCCCTGACCCCAGGAACTTCATTGTCAGTAGGAAATATGGCAAAAAACACATCCTCTTTAGGATTGTTATAGTCAACAGAAGCAGAAATTACTTGGCTATTAGCAGTATTTACTGTAATTCCGTTGCAAGCAGAGGCCAGGAGGAACAGGTACCATCATAACAAACCTTGAACCAAAGACCGGCAGAGAACAACAAAACCCCCAGTACTTCAGACTTAGAGCAGATGACAAACCAAAGTGACTATTCAAATCCTGAATGATTTTTGTCTGAGTTTAAATGAAGTACTGCCACCACTCTCCATCCGTCGGGCCATATCTGCGAGAACAGGAGAGTTCAGAAAACATCTCCATTCACGTATCCAAAATGTCTTGCTATATGTACCCAGGAGACAGTTGCCACTCTCCTCCTAGAAATGCATCAAGCAGGAAAATGACAAAGAAAGTGCCTTGGCTTCCAGTTGCTGAGTTGGTTGGCAATTTTTCAACAAAATTTGTGGAGGGAGGTTGTCAGCTCCTAAAAACTTGAAAGCCATTCATAGAATTCCAGAGTTTGGAAGAAATCTTTGAGAAATGCATAAGGCAGAAAAGCCACTTGAATTGGGGATGAGAGAGGCTCCCAATCAGAATTTTAGGTGTTCATTTAGGTGAGAGGAGGGTCTTAAAGCCCAGAAGCAGCACAGCTTCAGAGGCAGAGCTCATTCAATGGCTTTTCCTCACTGAAAAGATTTTTAGCAAGTCACCTCTGCAAAAAATGGTCTATTTGCTCCGTTACTCTCCCCTCTTTAAGTAATAACAAACTAGCTAGAAGTCCAATGTCATCTGACTTGGTGTTTACACTTACAGCCATACTTAGAAATGAAACAGCACCATGTAAACCTGTTTCCAAAAGCAGCTTCAGGACCAGCTTTCCACCTAACTCATGAAAGTAATCATTTTCAGAACAAAATATTGCTCATAATCATTAAGGCATATTATGGAGACTGATGTACACAACTACTCCTGCAAGAATATCAAGCTTAGCAGATACTTGATTTGGGCAACGAGTAGAGTTATGGCAATGCTCTATAAAAAAAATATTATATAGAAAGTAGAAACAACAGTTTTTAAACTTGCATCTAAGATTCATGTTTAGGATGCCAAATTTGTAATGCAGACGTGAACAGATTACCTTCAGGGAAGAATGCTTCACAGAGAGCTCTTTAACGGCTATGTACACCACACGACTTCTGTCGTGAGTAGGTGTTAGCGTGTTTCAGCGTAAAGCTGCTGTGGTTACATGTGCTGAGCAGCAACTCAAAACCAAGGCAGATGTTGCCAGGAAACTTCCAATACTGTCTAAAGGCTATTAGACCTTTCTAGAATTTTTATTTTACTCTGCTGTGTCTGAATGATGTTACATGCCCTGATGGATCGCAATACTCTTATGTAAACATTCTTTTCAGGCCACTTTTTTCAGACCTGGAATAAGAATGGGCTGAAGACTCTTAAAAGAAGAGATAAAATATTAAGTGTAGAAAGACCTGTCCAGTCAGGAGCATCTTAACAAGGAAAATTTCAGGATGAGAAAAAAAATTATTCATTTCACCACTAATTATAGCCCTTTCAGC
>NW_010405648.1:51600-59669 GCF_000710305.1 Buceros rhinoceros silvestris | reverse complement strand
GGATTCTGTTACTGTGTGTAATGGAATGAAGGAATGAGCATTCACTGCAAAACATGCCCGTGGGCCATCCCATCACAGTTGTAACAGAAAGAATAAATCAATTACAGAAGTACGATTACTGCATCGCACTTTGATTTAATACCGAGATGAAAACCCTTATATTGCACAGTAAGAAAACCACTATTTTCATGGATTATTTGAGAACAGCAAAACCCTAATAGTCTTTTTGTTCTTTTTCAAATAACATGAGAAAGTCCAATGGCCACCTAGAATACGGCACAGGAAAAAGCATATGGAGTTTTACCTTGAAAAGGAGAACAGTAACAGAAAGAGACCCCTGTCCCCTGATGTGAAGGTTTTAAACTGCAAGAAGCGTTCCCGTGTCACAAGCCAGAACAAGTATTTATCTAGTCGAATAGAAAGATGTGACGTTCGATTTTAGTGAACATAAAGCATCTGACCTGGTGATATTCAAACTTAAGGACTGGCACATAAAACCATCAGCCTTCAAACCTGGCCCCACATCTTTGTCTGCCATCATTACTTCACCTCCCAAATAACAACTAGACGTATTGCCAGGGGAAATGCTTAATATGGGATGAGTGAAGTTGCTAAAGCATCTCCACATCTATCTCTTCTGCCCTAAAGTCTCTAGGAACTGAACAGGAGATGGATAGCAGTAATTTGCACCATCCAAAAATCGGTACTAAAAGTAGAAGTGCAATATCGGTGTGAGTAGCAATGTTCTGAAACCACTGATCAAGCCAGCAGTCCAGTGCTTCTGGTGAAGTCTTTCCCCTCAGCTACTGTCTCAGCCTCCAAGGCTTCCCCCTGAGAAGGTGTATTCCACTCAAGGCTCAGAACTGCTCACCTTACTGGTACCTCTCTCCTCTGTACCTGTCTCCCCCCAGTTTTGCTCTGGTCCCAGTTTTGCATTTGACTCAGACTGTGGAGTGATCGGCTTACAAACCTCTCCAGCCCGCTGCCAAAACACGCCCGCATCAGCAGCCCATGGACACATGGGAGAGGAGGCAGCAAAATCCAGTACTGCAAAGGCACAGCAGCTACCTACTATCACAGCTGCTTCAGTACCGCAGAAACAACGGGCCCCAGTAATCCTGTGATGTTTTCACTGCAGACATGTAGAAACACAACACTTTCTGAACAGCGGAAAATTGCCAGGCTGCAGCATCCCTCATTTCAGAAGTCCCTAGCTATTACAGTAGCTACCTAACCCAGCAATTCTTGTACGCTCCAACTTCCCCAAGCCCACAAACCCAAACCAAAGAAGCTGCCAAAGCAGCTGCCAAAGTCACCAATCCAGAGCTGTCTCATACGTGTAATGGCAGGAATCGGCATGTACTCATCTCTGCTCTGCAGCACGCCTGAAAGGAGGTACCGTTTGGGATGCACGCCCTGTTCACGAGAGGCTGCCAGCACCCAGCCATGCCAGCCCCCGGCCAGCTTCTGCTCTCGGGAAGTTCAAGGGAGTCTGCGTGCTACCCAGCCTGGATCCCACCTCATCGGCACAGAAACCATTGTCTGGACCCCTTTGGATGGGGGCTGGAATCAAGAGACTCCCACAGCCCAGCCCACCAAGTCAGTCTGAAGGATAGCACAGGGTCAACATTTATGAGATGTTTTGCTTTTTTCAATTATAGGAGGGCTGAGAGCTATAACACTTACCCTCAAGCATTTTCGATCGTCTTTACAATTGCTGCCTGGAATCCTTCAGGCTAATACTGCCGCCCCATTGGCAGGCGCGTCTGACAGATCCTTTGAAGCAAACTAAAATGGGTGACGGGACAAAATTGCACTACAGCGAAATGCAAGTCATTTGCATAGTGAGTAGGTTTAAAGTATGGCTGCCTCCACCTTTTGACACTTCCAGAATAGGCACATCATGGCTAGGTTCATGAAAAAACCTTCGGCCCGAAGTCAAAGGATGCTCTTACCTAAAAGAGGAGAGTGTTCCAGATATATGCATAATCCTGAAGCGTTTAACATACAAGTTTCATTGTATATAATAAAAAATGAAGATAAGGCACTTCTCAAACACTGCAGCAAACCCCATAAAGCACAACCAGATTAGTTGTTCCACTTTTCTATTCTCGCTCTTAACCAAAACTCAATACTTGGTAGAAGCAACCTTCCAAAACGCCCTCTCCAGTTTCTAGATGTCACTCATGATGTTCTTAGACATACAGCTTTAGTGTTGTCTCTAGCGAGTGAGCAGCTCTTTCCCACAGTGCATCAGCTGCTTATACTATTACAGTGTTCCTGCTGTCCAAGTGAGGAGACACCTTTTTACCATCAGAATTCAGCCAAAGCCATTATGGGATGCCCAGCCTTTTAAGAAACTCACAGAACTGGTTTGGGTTGGAAGAGACCTTTAAGAACAGAGTCCCCCCGGTTCCCCCAGCACTGCCAGGTCCCCACTGACCCCTGTCCCTCAGCACCACAGTGACATGTCTGTGAAACCTCTCCAGGGATGGGGACTCCACCGCTGCCCTGGGCAGCCTGGGACAGGCCTGCACAACCCCAACCGGGAAGAATTTTTCCCCATGAACAACCTAAACCTCCCTTGGCACAACTTGAGGACGTTTCCTCTCATCCTGTCACTTGTTACTTGTGAGAAGAGACCGACCCCTTGCTCACTCCAACCTCCTGTCAGGGAGTTGTCAGAGCCAGAAGGTCTCCCCTGAGCCTCCTTTTCCCCAGGCTCAACCCCGCCAGGTCCCTCAGCCGCTCCTCAGAGCACTTGTGCTCCAGACCCTGCACCAGCTCGGCGCACTTGCGCTCCAGACCCTGCCCCAGCTCCGTTGCCCTTCTCTGGACACGCTCCAGCCCCTCAGTGTCCTTCTGGCAGTGAGGGGCCAGAGGTGAAGCCAGGATTGGAGGTGTGGCCTCCCCAGTGCCCAGTACAGGGAGATGATCCCTGTCCTGCTCCTGCTGGCCACACCAGTGCTGGCACAAGCCAGGATGCTGTTGATCTTCTTGGCCACCTGGGCCCACTGCTGGCTCATCTTCAGCCCCTGCTGACCAGCACCCCCAGGTCCCTTTCTGCTGGGCAGTTTCCAGCTGCTCTTCCCCAGGCCTGTAGCGTTGCAAGGGGTTGTTGTGACATACAACTCCTTATGAGTTATGATGGTACCAACCTTACGCTAAGGCCTCAGGACACTTGGTCACTTCAAGACATAGGAAAAAAGTCGTTTTTGAGAGTGTTCCATGTTTTAAATACTATTTTCATGTTAAGATGAATGTTTGTTTCATTATTCTTAAAGCTTCGCACACTTCAGTTCACTGGGCACCATGCTCAGACACGCTGTGTAGTCATATCCTCAAGAAAACCCATAAATACCATTTGATTGCAGAAAATCAGGTAGAGTTTAGAGGTGATTTTCCATTACCGCAAGTAAAAAAGGAGTTTCATTTGAAGCCCCAAACAGTTTAGAACTTCAAACTTGTATCAGAACTATATACAAACTAAAGTCGAGCTGGTACATAGACTACTGGCTGTCACTGTAGACCACGCAGCAAAGTACACCACCTCCTATGTGAAACAGCATCAGGAAGGTAAGTCACTACAAGGGTAAACATGAATCACCAGCTCAGGATGCAATGGAAGTTACACAAGAAGCATTTTCAGGCACCATTTTGAAATAAAAAAAGAAAAGACAGCAGGTACCTGGTTCCTGTTGTACACCATAGTTAGGAAGGAGGTAACTGCCAGTTACACTGCTGGAACTGTTCCTCTGCCCTGGGAACATATTTGTAAGCAGAGAATTACTGAGTCATGGCAATTCTTGAAGTCTCCTGAGATAAACAGTGCAATGGAATCTACTGACTGCTTAAAGGGGACATTTTTGATAAATCTACCACATTGTCTGGATGTTAGACCTACAGCTGCCAATTAGCAATGTTCACTGAAACAGCACGTTATTACACCAAGAGCATAACTAAACACATTCTTGTCCTATCTCTTCTCCATCTTAGTTTTTAGCTATCTTAAGTAAGTGAGAATATAATTAGAGATGGCCTGGTTTTGGTGTTTCGGGGGTTTTTTGTTGTTGGGATTTTTTTTATACAAATCTACTATGTGCAGCCTTCAGGCATCTGCTGCATGCACCCATACTTGTGGAGAAGACCTCTGCCCTAAGACGCTTCCTTCCATTCCAGCTCTTGGGATGCATTGCTTATGTGGCAAGTGACTATCAAAACCTCCTCAGCCCTTACAAAGGTGTTACGCCCAGAGACACTAGTAGTAACCATGTTCAGAAAATAAACTAAGTGCAAACATTGAAAACAGCCTCTTCCTTAGGTAGTAGATGTCAGTTTTGTCTTTCAGAGCTAAATGTCGAAGCAGACATGCCTCTCAGTCCCTGAAAATCATGGACTAAAATATATAAAAAATATTTATCTCCCATAGATAACTTACTATATTCTACAATAAATCCCATGGAAGTGCAGCTATTGGCATATGGTCTCCATAAAGAGCTTGTTATATCTATTCCTGGACTGTCTACAGGCACTACTGTCCAAACAACGTCTGTTCCAAACTCTCAGCATCTCCGGTGAGGGATTCGTGAAAAGATCAGCTTGATTCCATGGCCCAGCCATCACTCTGTTCCGTATGCTGCTCGGCCTCAGGCTAGCACAGGCAGCTGGGCTGAGTGCAATGCATCCTCCCCACGCTCACCTTGTTCACCTGGGATGCATTTTTCAGGAACCTACGTATTTTCCCTTAATGTCTGAAAATTGTTTGAAGCAATGGACAGGGCAGACATGCCTCTCAGTCCCTGAAAATCATGGACTAAAATATATAAAAAATATTTATCTCCCATAGATAACTTACTATATTCTACAATAAATCCCATGGAAGTGCAGCTATTGGCATATGGTCTCCATAAAGAGCTTGTTATATCTATTCCTGGACTGTCTACAGGCACTACTGTCCAAACAACGTCTGTTCCAAACTCTCAGCATCTCCGGTGAGGGATTCGTGAAAAGATCAGCTTGATTCCATGGCCCAGCCATCACTCTGTTCCGTATGCTGCTCGGCCTCAGGCTAGCACAGGCAGCTGGGCTGAGTGCAATGCATCCTCCCCACGCTCACCTTGTTCACCTGGGATGCATTTTTCAGGAACCTACGTATTTTCCCTTAATGTCTGAAAATTGTTTGAAGCAATGGACAGGATACAGAGCCCCACACGGCTGCACAAAAAGCAGCCTGTTCCGTGTGCTTTCCGTCAAGGTTATAGATACCATCTGTCCGCTCAGCGAGAGGCCGAGCAACGCGCTTCCTCCAGCATGCAAATAAAGACCCACGCTGGGCAGATGCTACATCATCCCACCACCTGGACAACCTGGAACAGCCTTCCATACCTGAATGTTTAACAAAACCAGTTAAATACACATAAAACTCGGCATACAGATGCAACCACCTCAGGGCACTTCTGGCTAACTGGAGAAATATTGTTATGCTCCGCACCCAATTGTCCACGTTACCTGGGGGAAAGGGAGGGAGATGCCATTTCTTCACTTCAGGGAGCACATGAGTACAGCTGCGGGCAGTGGCCTGAACACAAAGCAATGGAGAAATATTTGTATGGCTCTGTCCTAAGTGTTTGCTCTCCACCTCTGGAAGGGGAAGCAATTAAGCTGGAGGGTAAGTTAAAAAGCAGCCCCCCTCCCACAACGCCTGAGAAGCCTGGGATATGTCACAGCTCCTCGGCAGCAACAGTCCTCACAGACAGGCTCATTCTGAACACAATCCCTTCCTGCGTACTAGAGAGTGGGACAGAAAATGATCCATGGAATAGAAACTACAGCCAAGCAGAACACAGAAGAAAACAGCTTTATCTGCCAGAGTCTCCTGTTCCCCTTCCCTGCAGCAGGTCACAATGAGGGTTTCGCGAAATTAATGCCTCCAGACCAACACATCCCTGTGCTAAACGGGCTCGGCAGTTTCCACCTGCTTTACATGACGTCCAGCACCAATACCTGTCTCATGAGATTAAGCAATTAGAACATGCACTGCAGCCAATTTGTGATCTAAGTAAGAATATTGCCAAAGAGCCATATGGAAGGAAGTAAATATTTTGGTTTGATTAGTGAGGGGTGCTCTTAAAGTCAGCATCTGAATAAAGACTTGTCTCTGAAGAGAACCAATTAAAATATCTTGGGATGATGATCTCACTCTTCCCCCGTTCAATTGTTTGTAATTCGCACTTGCTTATAAGAAACCAATTGATATAACAAACACTGAAATTGTGCATCTGTTTCAGTTCTGTTTGAAAAATACTCATACTTATTGCATTAATCATGTCACAAATGCACCAATTCCTATCTTTTCCTCTGCAGCTGAAACTTTCAAACGACTTACTGTTTCTCATCTGACCTGCAGAACCGCCTATCCCTACCCCAGCTCAGCAACCAGTAAGTTCACAATCAAAACTCATTCAGATGTTTCTTTACAGCCCAGTTAACTGAATGAGATTATAATTTTTTTTAACAACTGAGGAAGTAAGAAAGCAACTTAACCCCAGAAGTAATGAAGAACTGCACAATAAATTTTTAATACGATGTAAAATAACAGTTCAAATGAGAATACAGCTTTTCAACAGTCGTGGCTCCAATTAACACTCTCTTAGATAGGCCCTTGCCTCTAATGGCAGTAAATGCTTTCCAGAACATGAAGATAGCTCTAACAAACCCCTTTATCACCAATTTAGCCTTTAAACATGCAATCATCAGTCATAAACACTTACAAAATAGCCCAACCAAGCTTCATCTTTCATTTGTATCAAGTATTTGTATTTTCCTTAATATAATTAACTGTCTGCAGAGGGTTGTTGTCAAAATGTATTTGAGATATATATGTGGATTAGAGTTAGGGTAAGTAGCCAAGAAGCCTTCAACAAGAACGAGCAATCATCTACACATGGAATTTACGTCTTTAATCCTTGCGCTTTGGAGGCCATTCCATCTCTACACTTAGTTTTTATATAAGACAAGATCTCACTATGTTTATTGTATAAGGAGGAAAAAAACCAAAAACTCATGGGGACCTAGTTGGTGTCAACCTTCAATCTCAGGAATTCATTCAGTCATTGACTCAACAATAATTACAAAATCAAAATCCAGCATCTGAAACCTTCCTTTGCAATTGAGCCCAAAGTACTTTATGGATGAAATTTTCAGTGTAAACTACTTTAGGTCTCATTTCAAAAGAGGCATCTGCACATGAAATTCCATGCACAGATTATTAAATGTCTGAGTGATTTGTCATTAAATTATTAGAGAGAAGGCATAGAGAATGGAATTTCAGTCTTAAACTTGTTAGAACTCGAATCTTCAGAAGCAACTGTAATTTGTAACTATTAAGTGTTTGCTTGCAGAAATTAAAAAAACATCTTACTCTAAGAGAAAATCCTGCAGACAGGATTCTTGGCTTCTCTTTAGATGCCTGCAGGCCTCAGCTCCAATTGTAACAGCTGTACTTTGAGCTAATGGTTTTCTTGCTATTAGATTCCATCTGTCCTAAAACCTGCAGCAGTTATTGACTGAGCCATCCCCAATATAAAATGCCCTTCCTTAGATAATCTTGAGGTTACAATTTCCTGAAGTTATTTTGGCACTGGATGGAGCAACAGAGTCTAGTTCTTATCTTCTAAAAAATACCCTACAAGTTTTTGGTGGTATTTTCAATCACCTCTTGACACTGATGCATTGGTATCTTTTTTTCTTCAGATCAACACAGATCAACAACAGCTCGTATTGACCTAGACACAACCAATGAGTCTTTAGAGGCTGTGGTGTTGTTGGGGGGTTTTTTGGTGGGGGAGAGGGGGTTGTTCTTGTTTTTGAATCCTCACAGCATTACACAACTAAATCACACTTTGTGTCATTGCTCACGGTAAAATATTTCAGTGCTGATTTTTGGTAGTATATTACCTCAAGCGAAAGCAGATCATGTCTAGATCTAGTTGCCTGAAGTAAGAGCACATTCATGGTTCCATACCTTTGAGGTTAGTCCTTCCTGCTAAAAAACGCTCTGTAGCCTTCTA
>NW_010405648.1:42702-51532 GCF_000710305.1 Buceros rhinoceros silvestris | reverse complement strand
CCCCCCCCCCACCCCAAAAAAAAAAAAGAAGAGTCATTTAAAAGACGGGGACACCAGGACCTAAGCATTAAAGTTGAAGCACATGGCTATGGGTCCATCTGTCCCCCTTAGAGTCACCGCTCAGCTGAGAGGATCCAAGCTTGAGTTGCCCATAGGGATTGTGACTTTGACTTGTGCTCTGGGTTGCTCCCTTGGCCCCGTGAGCAGAGAGCAGGATTGAGATGTAAACGCAGAGTCAGCTGCTGGTTTGTACAGTAACTTTGCATCTTTCCTATATGTTCCCTACAGAGAGAGATACAGAAGCCCAGTTTATTCAGCAAGTAGGACAATCCCCACAGTGACATCCTTGGTATTACTTTTACTGCCAATCCATTCCATCTCAGCATTTTCACTTCTTAAAAGCCACATTTATTCATTCCAGAGCTCTGCAGCTCCAGGATGCTTAAACCTTAGTGTCACACACTGAAGATACCACAACAGACAATGGTTGTCCTCCTTGCTATCCTTCTTCACCTCCTTTTGCCCTTCCTTGCTGGGCTGAAATGATGTGAAGATTCCCATCACTCCCCTACCGCCAGAAAGTCCAGGTGGCCTCTGGGCCACTACCGAATTTTTTAAAGTTTACTGCACCAAAGCCTGACAGTTCCAGCACACCCAACCTCCTTTCTTTTGATTTACAGAGTTGCATTCAAGGCCTCTGCCCTGTATTTCCAGCCCCACGTATCGTCTTTACAGTTCCTTTGCTGCCTCTCTTTAGTCTCTGCTCTGAACTGTGCACCAAAACAGGACATGCTGTTTACTCAGCAAACTAACATACTCTATTTAGGTCAGAGCACGCTGGTATGAAAAAGTTTTCAAAAGAAACAAAACAGGGGTTGGAAGGGAAAAGGAGCAGGTATATAACTAATCTCAGCCATAAACCAGCAAGTTTCAGCCAAGTTGAAGAACTGTGCTTATCTGGGCTTTGTGCCTTCTGTTCAAACTATGATTACGTGGTTTTACTGGGCTATTGTCAAAGAAATCTATAAAGATTATTTTTAACAGTGTTTGAGCTGCTAAAGAAATTCAAATAATGCCCAACGAGTGGTACCGGCACAAGCAAATACAGTAACAGTGATAGTTGTCTGGCACTTAACACAGGCTTTGCCTTCTAGGGGATCAACACTCAAAACTTATACAAAATTTAGTATCTTCAACTTTGGAAACCAACACATACAGGCCAAAGGTGTAGATCTGGGGGAAGAGCATCCTTTCAGATGCTCATCCATCAACAGCCCATTTTTACAGTACTCTGATGTTCCAAAAGCAACAGCATTCCACTGCTGGAAACACTAAGCTCAATGATCAAACATTGATGATGCTTCAGAGGCTTCTTTACATACACACTGAAATGTAGGATTCCTTTTCTTTTACAATAAATCAACCATCCCCATTTGACTAGTCACTTTGGTTTATGAAATGATTTTGATGGATCGCTGCTACCTGGCACAATGAGTTCCCAAGCCAATCTTGCCTCATAAAAGGCAGCTCTTCTGGATAACAATTCCCAAGTCCTAGCCTAGCCTCCCCTGATGGCTCCTGCAGGTGTGGTAGACAATCACTGATGAACGGAGGCCAAGGACAGCGGCAGTACAACAGGGTAAGCACATTTTGCTTGAAAACACCTCAGTCCATTTGTACGCGGTACAAAGTTTCTGCCCCACAAACGGTTCTTTAGAGAGACTTTTACAATTCCAGGTCAGCTCAAGCGTCACGCAGCTAGAATGTTTCCAGTACAATTCCTTCTTTAGATAACCACCAGCTTTTCAGGTTTTAGCAGAGACCAGGCACCCGTGCATTTGCACGGCAGCAAATCTGTCTGCAGAAGCAGAGAAGCGGGAAGGCAGCAGGAGATGGGCTATTTGTAGGTACTGCAAGCCTGTCCGGCTCATTCTACAGATACGTAGGTTAGGCCACTATCAAGAGGTGTAATTCCTACACAGCTACAGCAATATTAACTTTCATCTAACTAGTATAAGAGGCAATAGCAGCACAGACACAGTGATTCCCATGGCAACATTGGCACACAATGTACCAGTTCTACTAAAAACACTTGGTCTTTCCTTGGGCAACTGAAGCCAATGTGCTGCATCTTCATTGTTACCAATATCTGAGCTATAATAAGCACAAAGTGAGGAGGTGTGTTTTTATTTTTTAAACCTGAAACAGAAATATTTAAGTTTCTTCAGAAGAATTACAAATATCCAAATAAACCTAAGAGCATAATAAATCCTGTAACATAGTATTTGGAGGACACCTGGTCCTTCTTGCTTTTGTACAGATTTACACCTTAAGGGCCATCCTTCATCTGCTTATCCCTCTTTACTTCTGGTGGGACAGCTGATGTTAGGGAAGTCGTATTCCTGACCCCTCATTCAGAAGCAGCAGTTTGTGGCATCAGATGCCCTTGGCTGCAAACGCTGCACCAAGCGTACAAGACAACATTTTCTGTGAACGTGGTTGAAGTGCAGAGATGGTTCCCCCTTCCTGAAAACATTCCTTCAGCATTTGTCAGAAGGTTTCCTGGGAAGGCGAAAGGGACAGCGGTGTCTTCACCGCAATGGTTATTCTGCAATGCCTCTGTCGAAGGAGCCAGCAATCCAGTCATCCTGCCTGAGGAAAGCCAAGCAATCCATACCACTTGTCACTGGGCTATTTTTGTTTTGGCTATTTGCACCAAACTTCACAGGGCTGAATGTCCTACACATTGTGCTCATTTGACTGTTAAGTTACATTGATTTTTCTCCCCCCATCAGCCATGTGGTAGTTTTATCCAGCCTATAACTTTGGCTTCAATACCCTCAGGGCGAACTGCACAGATAATGTAACATGCACTTGCAAATTCAGCGTTAAGCTTGTCCAAAGACAATATTAATGCAACAGAGCTGCAGATCATCCAATTCCACACTGTTGTCACCAAAACTACTTCTTCTTTGAATCCTCCTTTGAGTCCTTCTCTTAAGTAAACCTCATTATGAAAGCTTGACGACAACCAGAGCTTTGTAATTACATTATGTGATCCAGACCATTTATTTGGTACAATAAGTTTAGCTCAGCCATATCAAAACAGCAAGAAACACCAACTTCTCTACTTGTTTACAACAGCACACAAGCCTTCAGTACCACACAGGCCCTTAAACACTGTCCTACTTGTGTCAATCACATCGCTCATAGACACTCCTGGAAGAAGTCTAATCAACCCTAAAACCGTTAAAGAAAGTTAAATCTTTGTGAGTAGGACCAAAGCTAACTTTGGAGGTAAATTCCTCTAAAAAAGCCTTATTTTAGCACCTCGAAATACATTCGTCCATCCCAACTAATTTAACTTCCATACCTCTTCACTGCAACACAACATGTGTTTCAGCTTTCTACTCGATGTAGAAACACCATGGTAAATTTAGGTCTGTTTCCAGCAAGAAGGAAGTCATCCTTCTTACATCAGTGGTGTTCTTTACTTCGGCAAGGTCAAAAGCTTCAAAAAGCAGATTTCCTGTCATCACTTAATCGCTCAGTGTACACAGAAAGCCTCAGAAAGAGCTCAGGAGTGTTTACACTATAAACTTCAAGCATTCAGACTTAGAACACGATGAATTTTATTTAGAAGATGTAATTAAGCTTTGACAAAATTTAATTAGATGACAGATACTAATTTTGACCCAACTTTTTTTCCCCTTCCGTTGTCAGGCATACCTTATATTTACCTATCTTTAATAGCTCAGCTAGATCGTTTTTTTCTGTCCACAGACCAACTCTATCTGGTCTCCACCCCTTCAGAGAGCACTGCAGATTCAAGTCACGTCTAGGGGAGAGAACAACTTTCACGTGTTCATTTATTTTCACTCATTTCAACAGGATAAAGGTATTAGAAGCACAAACATCAAGAATGCTACCATTAAAAACCCCACAATAGCGCTCCCAGTTAAAACAAGTTAATAGTGCAAATACCACATGCTACTTCCTGTACTGCTTACTAGGGGTTGTTTACTTCCTGGGATATTATCCATGGAAATTTCCACATGGAAGCATTGAACTGGTCATCTTATCTCTTGGTAATTACTAGAAGGTTAAAAGGTAATTAGTGGATATAATTAGTCTTAGTTCCAGGTTCTAAGAGAATACTTAATTTACAAAGAACCTTTACACTGCAATATATTAGACAGCCCTAGAGGTAAATTCCATTTCTCAAATCACACGCAGTTTGAGTGTACAGTTTTCACTGAAGTGAATACTAAGGTAAGATCTCATCACAGAAGAAAAAAAAAAAAAATCAGGTCTGCCCCTTTATCCATGACTGGTTTACCAGCCTGGCATACACGGCTACCCAGTTCAGTCACTGGGAGCAGCAGCAGAAGATGCTCCCAAGCATTTATTAGAACTGGGTTTTTAAAAAGGAATGACAAGAGCTTCGAAAAAGTGGGACCAAGTCTGGGTACTGAAGCTTTGTATGAAGAGAACATTGACAGAGATGCTTACGAAAAGGTACTGTCTCATTTTCAAATAAGTCTCAATGACCTCAATATATATATTCCATTCTTCAATCCTCCCCCCTTCCATAGTTTTACCATACAGCACTTAGAAAGTAATTCCAAATCATTCCACCTCATATTCAGCCCCAAGAAACTACAGCATGATTTTTTCCACTTGTTTCCCCACTGGTTACAAGTGTTTACAGCGAATAGAAAGCAAAGGATGTGGCAGATGCCTGCAGGCAGAGGAAAGAACATGACAAATACTTTTTGTCACGTCCACTGAACGCAAATAGAATAGTCTGAGTGCTGTGCTCTGTGAAAGATAGTCTTGCAGTACGCACCTATAGTGTTAAAAAGTGTGTTGATTTTATTCCTTAAATTTAAACTTCCTGCTTGTCCCGGGTTCAACAGGGAGGAACCGGATGCTCTCCTGTTGTCTGGCTTTCTTCTTCCCAGAGAGCTGTGGTTCTCCCAAGCTTCCGGGAAGGAGAACACACCCCTTTGAATGAAGTCATGAAAGGGGGCATGCCGAGAAGACTCGATGCCATTTTGCCATCTTGCTTTCCCCCTCTCTGCTCTATCTGCCCTCCTCTCTATCTCGTCCGTGCTCTGCGGCTCTATCAGATATGCCGTGAAGAACTCCTGTATCTTACGCCCTCGGACTGGAACCTTTATCAAAGAGAGAAAGACACGTCCAAGACCTGCTAGTTCCCTGAAGCAGTAAAAGACTCCTTCTGCAAAATGGGTAGGACCTTCTCAGTTTTCTGCCAATACCCGGCGGGGGTGGTCTAATGAACTGTCTTTCCCTGATGGATGGACCCAGCGATACCCCTTGTCCCTGCGGCGTATGCAGGAGGCCCCTACGCGCAGCAGAATTTGAAGATATTCCCTTAAGACGCGACCTGGCCGGCCCGCGGCGCAGGTGTGTGTGGGGGGAGTCTGGAAGAAGCATTCCTTGGCAATGAAGTTCCCTACAGCCACCCCAGAGGAGGAAAGGACTATGTTTTAATTGCATGAAAGGTTTGCTTCGGGAGGACCCATTATCGAGCTTTTCAGGCAACGGACAGATTACGGGCTGGACTCTTCCCCCCCGCCCCGGCGTGGTGAGCCATTGTGGGGCAAAGTTTGTAAGCGGCAGGGGTCGCCCCATCGGGAATTTTCTCCCTTATCTCTTTCTCTCCCTCTTCCAGGCCGGTTTAACTTCAAGGGTGTCTGCATTATTAAACTTTCCTGCTTCTATCGCTCATATGTACCTTGTGTGTGTGGTGTTATCATTTTCCTTAGCCCGACTAAAGCCCTTATCAGCACGTTAACAGCTCATTAAAAGTTTTCTGTGTGAGCTTTGGATGGCATGCCAGCCAACACACTATCTCATCGCACTTTCCTTTCGGTGGGGAGACAGCCCCCCTTTTCAAACCGCGACACTGCTTGTAAAAGGCTAGAAGAGCTTTTGTTTGTTTCTAGAAAGTTCATTCTCGGACTTGCATGCAGTGGTTACGGCTATATGACGAGCCACCTCGTGTGTCCATCTCTGGGAGCTCATGAATGGTATCCTTCACCAGCAAACAATACAACCCACAGTGCTAGTGACAAGCGAGAACTGCGGTAACATGCTAAGGTTCGTACAGGTCATTACGTTTGTTTGCTTATCATTTCCACTTTCAATTAAATGTGCATAAATTAATCTCAATATAAACCAAGGTCTTGTTGAATTCTAAGCACTTAATCACTGCTTTCTCTTTAGGGCAAAAGCAAGAGGAGTGCCTGCACCACGATTTATCATATAGTCACGATAACATACAATTTTTTTTTTAAAGACAAGATATCGTATTAATTTAAGTGGAGATCTGGAATTCCCGATGTTTAAAAATGTGTTTTGCATCCATGCAGGAGTAATATGAACTAATGGATACCCAGCAAGCAGGTTACATCTCTCTTACACACCTTCTTGAACTTACCTTCTGTTTGCTGTCAGCTGCCATATTAAAAAAAAAAGAAAAGCATCTACAGACTGCTCAGAGGACAGAAAAAGCTACATTCTAGAACATTCTAGAGTCAGAGGAGCCTGAAGATTTCACTATGACTGCAAGCCCAAAACCAGACTACGATTGCAAGGAGTGTGTGTGGAGAGGGTTAAGAGCTATTTCTGCCTTTCTGATCTCCAACTTCTAAATAAGAAGTGAAAAATTCTGTTTTTATTCTAGAAACATCTGCCTGAGCTTGAATGCGTTTTCTCTGTGGAAATTAGCTGAAGGTGAATGCTGTCAAGACAGAGGAGCCAGGACACGCTGGCTGGACCTGGACCCCAGCTCAGGGGGCTTGCACCAACAGCACAGAAAGGTTCAATCATACTTTCTCAGCTAAGATATCAAAAATCGAGATTGTTGTTCCAGATGTTTCCAGAGGTAACTCAGCCAATAGTGCTTTTATACAGGTGTATCTGCAAAAAAAGAAAAGCTTGAAGAGACACATTAATACTTGGAGAACTCAGGTTATGGCATTAGGTAAAGAGCAGTGGCAGTGAAGATACTTCCATAAAAATCTGTCCCTTATTAAGGGAAATATTTTCAATATCTAATTCTTAACTTTTGATTTGGCCAAGTCTTTACTCCAATCATTCTGTGTTCCGGATGGCTCGATGAGTTCCAGAAAAAGGTATTTTCTGTCTAGTGTTAGAAGTTTCAAACATTGACTGGCTTTGCAATACCACAATCACAAGTGCATAAGCTCAGAAGTTCCCAGAAAAATCTCAGTCCTAAAATAGCTTCTCCGTACAGACATAGGCCAGCTCTAAGTTAGAAAGTCAATAGAGTCACAATGAAAAATCACCGTTTAGAGCACTTTGAACAAGACCCTGAAGTTCAGTCTGGATGCTTTTCTATCCAAACAAGTACTCATTAGTTTGGAATAAAATTTTGTCAGTCCTGTGCCCCAAAAAGAGGCTCAAGAGCAAAAAAATGTTCATTCTTACTGCTGTGGCAGACTGATTTCTATTTTATCATTTGTGATCTGTTAATCTGCAGATGAATTTGTAATATTACATAAATAGCAATTAGTAATAGTTACAGACTGATTAAGAGGAAGCTCAGCGTTGAAGTCCACAATTATAGGCAGCGCTTTCCCCTTACCCTATGATGGCAGTGCTCTAGACAGCCACCAACTCCAGCACGGAGTTGATTTCTGCTCAGAAATACATTTCCACGCTCTCAGAACTCCCCACGTGAAAGCAGCACTGCTGGGAGGCGAAGAGCAGCGCCTTTAGGATTGGAAACAGAAGTTTATATACCCAGCTGGGCTCTTCAGAAGGGAAGCAGAAGGGAACTATAATATTCCTCAGGTTCCCATTTGATTTGGCTACTCAAGCACCAGTTGTGACTTCCCCAGGCCATATATTTTGTAACTGAGGTGATAAAAATCTGAACAAACCCAGCAGTTGTCTCAGACAAAATCTTTTTGCTGTAAAAAATTAGTTTTGAGAATGGTCTCATGAAGCAGGTCTCCTGTTACATGCTTCTATGTCACAGCACTGCTGTGACTTCCCCATGGACAGAGGTAACTAAAAATCAAGCAATTAGTCTTTTCAATTCTAAAGTGTTATTAATAATGACTGGAAAGTGTGTGAAACCTAACAGCATTTTTAACCTAGGCACGACAATGCCACAGCAAATCAGCTTCTAAAGCTGTTGCTTATCTTTAATACTTGAATTTTTGCTGGGCAGAAATGTTCTATAACTGTGTTCCCCTACGTGAACTACTTCACCCATGCAAACTACTCATTCACCTACCCAGGAACTAACCAGTCACTTCCACATTGCGTGGCTCCACTACACTTACTGTGCCTTTTTGTTTCTGTATGAAGGCGCCTTATTTGCGGACATCAGAATAAATCTGCTTTTGAACTTTTTATGCCATGGTGGTGATTTTACATGAATTACAGAGGCCACGCTGATGCACCACTTTTCCATTCACCCACGCAAAAGGCTTCCTCTCATGCAATACGTTATAACTTACAAAGCTGCTGGACTGTAAAAGCTACACAGGTCAAGGGACAGGGAGAATCTGTTCATTCTCGATATCTGGGACACTACAGAAATGATGTCAGCAGACACTAACTTGCAAACTCCTTTCTTCTGCCTCCTCACTGGGTTTACGTTCTCCACTCACAGGAACTGCAGATACGTGATCTCCTGGGCCATTCCAAAACACATGTGGAAGGCAGCCAATTAAACCTCAGTCTTTAAACGCCTGTTTGAGACTCATCTTTGCACAAACCAGCACGACCATTTCATCATAGGGAACGAGTTCTTTACTCAAGTGATCCA
>NW_010405648.1:37493-42607 GCF_000710305.1 Buceros rhinoceros silvestris | reverse complement strand
GAAAGAGTTCTTTACTCAAGTGATCCAGCTCAGTAAAATAAAAGGGCAGAAAAATAATTTCAGATTTTAATCAATTAGTCCACAGAGCAAAACTCATCCAGCTGAAATAAAACAAAAGTGAAGGAATTTCTGTGTCCCAGGACTATCACTTCTGCCCACACAGAGTTAACCTCTGCCTTTATAAGGAAAGGAAACTTCTTCTGGACACTTAACAGCTAAAATCATCACTTGAAAAAGAACTCAGCATAGATTTGAATATATTAACCACCAACTTCCTCAAGGAAGCTTATTGTAGAGAGGAGATCTCAGATCATAACCTTAGTTTTGATAGCTTCAGACAAGTTTCCTAGTCTTCCAATATTCCTTGTCATAACTACACTGAAAGAAATCAGTACTTCAACTGAAACCGACTGTCATTCTTGTGCATGAGGCGAAAGCACACCAAAATCAAGCATTTAGACTCAAATTTTCAAGCTCAGGAAAGGTCAGAGCTTGGGATTGTTCCAAGTCCACCTCTAGCTCAAATCTTAGTTAAAAGGATTTAGAACAACCCTTGTAAAAATGCCAGTGAAGGCGCTCTGGGATGGCTTTCACCAGCACAGCAGGCTCAACCCTCCTGCAGCGAGGCCAAAGCAAGAATTAGGGTAATGTTTTCAGAAACGCTGTCTAATGCCTGCGTTGTTCCAAAGTGTAACTAAGTCTGATTTCACACGTACAAAACACCCTGGACCATGAAGGGGTCACCCACTGCCCGGGGCTGACTCCGAGCAGTCCCAAGCACACAAAACTGGCCTGGAATACATGGCTGTAACTAAGCAGGGCCAGGTTCAACATCACAAAGCTCTTTCGCTGTGTTACACCAGCGCCACAGAGGCAGAGACAGGTACAATCAGAATGAACAGTTGCAGCCGAGCATCAGTGCTGCTTTGCCTCATACAGCATTTCTGTAGCATGCTTTCAGCTGGTCGAGCACTCGCCGAACGCAGTCCCAGCTAGGGCGGTGTGCAGCAGGGACTATCTGGCTGGGGGCAACACCATCAGCTCCCAACCCACCGCTTCCCACCGGCAGCTCCGTCGTTCGGTTCACTTCCAATCCACACACTGGAAACCAGCAGCTGGCAGTCCCCGAGTCACCCCAGAGCGCTGCTCCTGGAACGGGCATTAGGTTCCCTGTTCAGTCCACCACTGCACACCCTGAGGAGTTTTGCTAAAGCTGCTTGAGTTCACTGTGCTGGCCTTGCCACACTGGGACCAGCTTATTTCCTTGCCACACTGGGACCAGCTTATTTCCTAAGCCAGTGCCAAGAGCAGCAAACTGAGAAAGATAAAGGCTAATAAGCAGCAGAGGCAGTAACAAGCAGGCAGTATAAATCCTTGTTTATCCTACCGGCTCTTACTATTTAAACACACTCATTTTTAAATAGTTAATTTTAAATTGAAGCGAGTCAGAACTAAAGGACAAAAGGGATGTTGATAATGGAAGTGAATATACAGAAACACCATTAAAGACCCACTGTAGTAAACAGAGGAAAAATTAAGGAAAATATTCCTGTCTTATTTCCCAGAAGTTTATGACACTTAGCACCCAATTTCCCTTAGCAACTGAAATTAAGACAATTTAGTAAGCCTGAACACCTACACAGTGGCAACACTGGCAAGCAGGAAGAACAGCAAATGAAGCCTCAGCATATATTTAAGGTTACATTTATACCTGTACTACATACAGTACCTAAGGACAGCCAACAGGAAAGTTGCTAATAAAATTATTACCAAAGCAGTGAATTACGAACAGAGGGAGCAAGCGTGAGATTTAATTTCTCGGTCTCTTTGCATTCATAACATTTCAACAAATATTCATCTTCCATTAAAGGCCTTTCATACACCGGCACTAACTGCAAAGCAGCTTCTTAGGCTATAGGCAACTTTCTCAGACTACTGCATTTTCAGACCCCATACCCTAAAACTTCTTTACAAAATACTCTGTGGCTTGGCTCACTGGTTAATCTAAGTAGAAACTTGCCCAAATGTTCAGATTAATCAAGGTTTAAACAAAGTTTGCTTTAACAATGGTTTTATAACCTCACAATCATGTAAGCTTCACCTTCACACACAAAGCAGCTTGTGTACGTGAGGGATGCTCAACCACGGGTCCAGCCCAGGGAGGTCACCAGCCACCAGGCTCAGGCTCAACACCCCGCTATGTGGTGAACTGGCCTCCTCTGAGGCTGCTGCTGCCTTAAATAGTGAAGATGTGGATATTAAACAATCACACGTTGCTGAAAGAAGGCACAGCTAGTGCTAAGAGTGATAAACAACATACGGAGAGACTCTAGGACTCTAGACTGGGGCCTCAGGAGCAGAAACTCAGTTTACTATTACAGAATTGTCCTAACGAAAGAGCCAGGCCAGTCAGAAGCCTCCCTAGTATGTTATAAATGATCTCTACTGAAATTAAACTGGAAATATTACCTTTGCACCAGCCAGCAGTGCTGTCACAAAGAGCAGAGACTGAAGGCAGATGCACCAGCGCGTGAAGGCGAGTGCCGAACACAAACACCTTAACAGCACGAGACTGTGTGTAAAACAAGCTGTGCCGGACTCCAACCTAAGCCAAGCGCAAACAGACTGGCTGCTTCAGGGTTTTTACTGGGTTTGTGCCCTACCACCACAGCTTCACTTTACAGCCAAGCCAGCACGTTCCCTGTCAGGAATATGGTTTAATAAAAGTTGTTAGACATACATATTGGTCCCTGCATTTCCACAAGGAAAACCAGCTCTTGGGACATCACAATTCTGCCATAAACACTGTGTGTATATATATATATTTATTGAGATTTTTCCACACAGTACTTATTAATTTTTACAAGTCAGGCAATAACCCGGAGCCGTACAATGCAGGAGACTCAAAATACATTCTCTATTCAGAAGGGAGATGCTCTGAGATAATTAACCTGCAGGAAGTTAGGTATGTAAAGAAGATTACCCTATCTAGAACAAATTTTTATGTAGCAAATCTTCAGGCAATTCAAACTGCAAGATAAATTTTTCTGTAGTGCACTTCTCCTCAAAAGTATACTGGAAAAAACAGTATTTCCAACACTGTAAATTTTTAACACATACCCAAACCTATATCTTTTAACAACCACACTGGGATATATAATCTTAAATGCTGTCTGTGACAAGAGAGCTTTCATATACTTTGGTCTAACAGTTTCACGTATCATAAACACACAGCCAGTGCTGCCAGTACAGGCGTTCTGCAGTCTCTACCATTTAGGAAGAGTCTATGCTACAACCAGAGCAACAATTGCTGTGGCCATTGGGGTGCGAAAGGCAAAGCTTAGTGTGTTTCTCCATCACATCCAGGTGTAAAGCCTCATCTTCTGTTGTTTGCTGGTGTCGAATCATGACTAGTTCTAATATCAGGGAAACTGAGCCACAGTTAATACCTGAAATACCCTGCCCGGTAAGTGGTTCATTAATTAATGGACTAAATTTTTTTCTGAAAAAGAAACAATGAGGAAAGGAGCCTCAGGCACCACCATATATCCAGCACAGGAAAGCATGTATTAGAAAAATCTTGCCATGATTTTAAGCAGCATGTTTCACAGGGGCTGCTCACTGGTGACAACTGGATCCATAGAAGCTGAGAAGTACCAGAGACTTCAAGTTGCTGAAAAGGACGGGTCTGGTGTAACACATTCCTTGCACCACATCAATTAGCTCACAGTTTGATTACACAGGATTAATCAAAGAACATTAATACTCAATGTTTCTGCAGACATGACAACAATGGTAACTGTCTGGTTTTTGGTGTCAATTAGTGAGAATATTGAACTGAGGCTTTGAGAGGATGAAGCCTTTAGAGATCAGCAAAACGAAGCCATCAGCTGGCTAATGTAAGTGTGTGCACTTCGTATTGACTTAGATCACTGCAGGTTTGAAGACTACAGAACTGCCACAGACAAAGTCAGTCGAAGAGGCTGCACGCAGGCAGCGTAAAATTCGGTATTTGTGTTTAGACAATTTAGCTCAGGACTGGACTAATTGGTAAGATACACACACACACTTCCAAAATCAGGGGCATTCATTGGACATTTTGTTTGACTAGGTTAAAAACATGCTCTGCACTACTGAAACAGGGCTCCAAGGAGGGAGTAACACTGCTCCATGGCTTTAACGCTGCACTCCACGAGCTGTTCAAACCAAGTTCCTCTGCTTCAGCCCAAACCTAATACTTCTACTGCAATTATCGCAGCATCAAGAGAGCACCTTTTGTTCACAGCAGCTCTCCCCAGAAAACCATGAGCTCCTCTCCTCAGTGTTAGATCAATCTTCAACTACTTCAACCTTTTCCAGTGGCTCATATTCCCCCATATCTTACTGCATTCCTCTGTAGCTTAAAAAAATTGCAACACTCACTGCTTTGCTTAGACTCAGCATTGGATAAAAAAGAACAGCAGCAGTTCTGCACACAGGTTTGTAGCCAGAAAAACCAGTATCTCTCCAGAGATTATAGTATTTTTCAAAAAAACCCGTTTCTAAAACCGAACTGCTAAATCCTAAAACATGCTATTTAAAAAAAAAAAAAAGGAACACAAGACACAGAAATACCAAAACAAAAACCCCAAATACAGCACAGGAAGCTTCAGAGCTGCCAAACAAGATCATTAGAAGAGGAAAAAGCTGCTTCTCCCAGGACACAGAATCTCCAGGCCTTTAACTTAACAGCCATTGCCTGAAATATTAAGGCATTCAGGAATATTTTCTTGTGTTTTGACCTTCAGCTACAACAAATGGAGAACGTGCCAAGCGTTTTGTTTTTTCACATTAAGAACTTTAAAGCAGTCCGTTGAACCCACTCATACGCAAGCCTGACAAAACCGTTCCGCATGAGGAGGCTTCCCAAAGCAGCCAGCCACAACCCTTGCCAGAAAGTTATTAAAAATTCCCCTGTTGAAAGAAAAATTAAGAACACGATAGAAATTTCCCATCATGCAGTTTTGGCTTTTCCTTCTTTGTGCTCCTGTCATTATGTTTGCCCCCAAAGTGCAGCCGTCAGCCCTTGACAGGTTTCCTCCACAGATTCCTTCTCACTCAAGCTGCCAGAAACA
>NW_010405648.1:381-37413 GCF_000710305.1 Buceros rhinoceros silvestris | reverse complement strand
GCAGGAATGGGATCAGTTTGACAGTCGCTAGCACGGGGCGCCTGCATCTCCTCTGATAAGTCTGTGCTCACCAATAACACAAAGCCAGCATAGAACGTTGTGAGGCCAGTTGCTTAACCAAGGCATCACTGCCATCCCCAGCAGCACATCCTCATCTTGGTGCCTCACCAAATCACTGAGTGTTTTGGAAGCCACGGAGACCAGCATGCTGCATGTACTCTGCTTTTGTTTGGGGTATTTCTTAATCCAATTAAACATCTTCAAGTGTGTTTCCCGATCTACGGTCATGTTAAGCAGAGAACCTACAAAGTAGTGGTTGATGGAGGAAAATAACCATTACGACCACAACCATTTCTGATGGAGGAATGGTGAGCACAGGATCCAGCAGTTCTTGAGGTGGTTATAAACAGCAGGCACCAGACTGCAGATTTTCTGTACAGTAACTGGTGGCTGAGTTGAAAACACGTGGTTTAGGAGACCAGCTACTGTTGTGATCAGCCAAAAGCACAGAGGAACAGGAAGGTAAGAAGCAATTACCTCTGGCTATTGCGAAGCGTGATGCTAGGTCCCACTGCTACAGAACACGTTACATACTGGAGCCATTCCAGAAGGCTGATGCTGCTGCTGAATACAGAGATGTTAAGTGTCATCATGACCACCTAGAACCACAGATGATTTTCTGATGTTTGTATAAATACTTGTCCTGCTTCATTTCAGCTTAGGAAAAGATTCTTACCAAAACTTGGTACAACTCAGCTCACCAGCTACTCAGTTTTACTACTGCAGAAAGGAAAGAAGAGAGGTAGAGTTGAGGAAATGAAGTTAGTTTCAAGTGGTCTCGCTATAAAAAGGGATTCTGAACATCGGAAACTGCCTTTCCCTCCACCCCCAACACAGCTGACCAAGACCTTTGTTTTAGGTCCATGGGATGTAAAATGGTACACAAGAGTTTAAGCAATGATTTAAGTGACAGCACTGCCAGAACTTCATCAGCTTATGTCAAATGCGCAAGTATTTCTCTGCTTCTTAAATTCTTCAGTGGAAGAATTGAGGCATGATTTTGCTAACCTCCAGAGAAGAAAACAAAACCGAAACTCACGGCGCACAGCAATTCTGCCTTAATCATTGACTTGATATTCAAGCACAGCAAAGCACAGTATTACTCCCCCCTCTACAATCTTCCGTGTTTGAAGAGCGATTTACCCCCTGGGCCGCTGTGTGGAGCTGAGATTCAGTGCTGCGCAGATCTAACTAGAGCTGCACTCCTTCCAGCTCAACGTCTTACATGATTGAAGCTGGAGACAGATGCTGGAGTGCTTCATTGAATCACATCCTACACATTCTTCTCCCATCAGAGAGGAAATTTAGCTACTAGCAAAGACTACAACAATTCCGACACCAAGCAAGCTAATGAGAACGATTTATTGCAGCAGGATTTATTACAGGTCTAAACACTTCCCAAGATGAGTCACAGACTGAAACTCAGTAACAAAATTTTCCCTTTGCATTGTGTAAGTTATACATCTGGAAAATTGCCTTCTTTCTGGACATTCACAACAGATATCACACAAAATGCCATTGCATTGGTGTTTTTAGAACTAACTAATCTTCATGACAGACTAAAACCCTGTGACATTTGAAAACAAAGCATATTTGTATTTGAAAATAAGCTCTTTAGCAGGTATAGCCCACATCTGCCTCCTGTATGACTTTTGAAGGTCCCTTCCAACCCAAACCATTTTATGATTCTATACTAAAAGAAAATTTTGCTGCAGCTCTCAACAGCAGAAGGGTACTTCCACTCTTGAAGGAAGTCACTGACCCAGGAGGAAGATAAACTGAAGGGAGAAAAGACTTTGAGCCTCATGACAAAGGCTCAGGGAAGGGTCTGGGGGCTGCTTGCTGCTCAGCATCTCCTGCAGTGCAGCTTTGGTGTTCTTCACGCAGATACCAAACAGAATGAACAAGAAGCTCTAGCAGAGAGCAGTGAAACAGGCAGTCTGTGCAGGGACCTTACACAAGGTCTGTGCACAAATTCCTTCTTCACCTCACATCAATACTTCAACCAGTCAGCAGTGATATAGCTGTCAGAGATCATTAGTCAGTTGCCAAGAACTCATCATCTATAAATCAAAGTGCTTCCCACTCCCTACAGCGATTGTCCTTTCTGCAGCTGGGATTCTTGGGTAAGGAGGTGCTGGATTTGTCCAGAGCCAGTAGAGAGATTGGAGGGAGCACCAAGAAAATAACTTTCATCACATCCCTTTAGCCAAAAAGTCAACTGAAGCGATATGAAGATGTCAAGTCTGAAAAAGTTTCGTAAGTCTTTCCTATTCTGTGCATTGAAAAGGTTTGGAGTTGGGTTTTTATTTAAAACATGTTTTAATATAAAATACATCAAGGATGGTTGCTTCAATGGACTCAAAAGAATGACAAGCCAACCCACACAATTACTCCTGATGTTCTACAAGTTGTACCAAGACAGATGTTTCCCATAGTCTAACTCTCCAAAACCATCGTAAAACATTTTCTGCTAGGAGCTTTGTATATGAATGAAGTGTTCCTCTCCCAAACAGCATAAAAGAATTGTGTACAGCATGTTCTAGGTAGCATAAAATTCAAGAAATTCTCTCTGAATGTAAAATACTCCAGGTCTGTCCATTTGACAGACCAAGAAGGTGCAACAGGAGGAACGTGGTACTACCATGCCCCCATCTGGTTCACCAGGCAAAACTAACTGCTAAACATGAGGTTACAAGAGCTTCCTTCACCCCCCATGAAAAACGTCAGCTTCCAATGTAAAGTCGTGGTCTAGCTAACAAAACACAGCAGAAAATCTTCCAGTTTGGTCACAGAGCAAAATTAACATGACAAAATAAACTCTTCCCAAGCAACCACACATCTGCCACTGTAAGAATTCTGTATTTTCACAGCATGAACAAGAACTGGTTTCATTGATACTGGAGTTCAGTCAAAATACTAAATGCAAACAAGAGCCATTCCTAGTTCCATGCAAATTTATAAAACCAAAGCTTTGTTTCCCCCTGAGAGTCACTATCCACATATGCTACCAAAGTTTTTTTACTCCTTTCATTAGAAATTATTGACATCCATGTTCCAAAGCTCTTATGAGCTCCTAACGTCCGTCTGACCCAGTAACAAGCCCCACATACACAAACAGAAAAGCTTTTCACCCCACACAGCTCAGCGCAGCCATCTGGTACGTTACCGCTGAACCGGCGCAGGCTGAAGCCTATCAGGCCATTTTGGTTTTAATCTCCAGCCAATGGCATTAACTAACACAAGCCAGAGATGCTGTAATGGAAATATGGGTTTGTTCTGGCTTTTTCCTTCCAGTTTTGGTCCTGTAGCTGATGAGAGACCAGAGGCAGCGCTAGAAAGGGAATACAGAGGGGATGCCCATACCACCTACCTTCTGTGGAGGAGATGAACAAGTAGTAGCTCTCAATTTTCTCAAGACAGGGCTATATCGGACAACTGAAAGATGACTTAAACTGGTACAAATACCAAGCTGCCCCTTTCAAATAACATTATCTATATGTTAACTTCTCACTCACTCAATTAAGAGAAATCTTTCTGTTCATAGCAGTGTCTTACCAGTTATTAATTTCCTTTAACCTGTAACAGGGATAATTTCTTGTCCTGCTGGAAGGGCTAAATGCTTCTGTAGCAATTTAGTATGAGGTCAGACGAACTTCATCACCAATCTGACCACTCACACCCAAAACCTTCCAAAGGCTCACTGAAATGTACAATCTGACAATGCAGGTGTGCTATTACTCCATCCATGGCTTAGCTTTGTGTGCTTTTTGCAACCAGACTTGCTATTACTCCACACAGAGATGATCAGGTATATTTTATACACAGCGTGCCTATGTATATACACCTAGAGAGCAATTCCTTGTATACAGACACAAAAAGTCAAACAGCAAACTTCTACCTGAAGGTGTAAACAAAATGTTTCCACATCTGACTGCTCAAACCTCATTTAATCACCCGCCTATTATATTAACAGCAAAAAAGACCATACAACAAAGTCACTACATAAGGGAACCAAATCCATCCGCTGGGAAAAGAAAAAAACCAAAAAAATCTTTTACTGGCCATTTTGTCTCTTAATCCTGTCATTTGATGCGATTAAGAAATGAAATGCAGCACCTTCAGGCCGATTCGTTTGTTACTCAGACTGCTCCCAGCATCATTACTGCAAGGTATTAGCACCTTTGCGTATGATTTTTCACTTGTAACCTGCGCATCCTGACTAGACAATTCACTGAACTTTTCCAGAGGTCTGGATTCAGAACAGTTCAAGGTTGGTGGCTCTTTCAGACAAGTACTTTGGAGAGTTTTGCTACAAGGATGAGTAATGTTCTCTCGACTTCAGACCAATTCACAGCAGACCAATTTTCTGTTTTGTTTTATCTCAATATCATAACTAAACTCCGCAATAAAGAAGTAGCACAGAAATTATTTATCACAGCATAGAACACTTCAAATTGAGCATAAATCTGAACTGATGCTTTAAGTTTAAACAACTTTCATTTGAAACTCCAAAAGGTTGTTGGTTTTTTTTAGATGATTTTGCTAAATTATTTCTTCATGTTTCTCCAGCAAAAGAGAACTATAAAACAAGTTCTCTCACCACAGTATTCTTGCAGACATTTGATGGAAAGATGGTCTTTGCGTGCCTGCAGTGAAAGGGGAAGCTGCTAAGTGGACTGTGTATACAAACACCACTTGTTAGTATTAAAACGGGTATTTTTAAATGAGCACGTAAACCAACTGATGTTTCTAAAAACACCTCTACGGTTCTAGGTACAAACTGAACACATGAAATTGAAGTCTGATTTACCCAGTAGTATCACTACAGTCAGCACATTTATTCAATTAAAAATTCAGCTCATACATCCATCAGTGTCAGTAATATGAGTGTTCTCCATAACTTTAACAGGTCATTAATTATTATCATGGAAAATGATTATTACATACAAAGCATGAGCATATGGAAACCACTGACCCCATCAAGACTTCATTTTGTTTCTCAAACACTTCAAATCACCAAAGCAGCACTTGTCCTATGATCATGCATTAATCATCCTGATCCATTAACAAGAGATTAGCTTCCTATCAGGCAGATTTCACACAGTGCGGGCAGTAAACAGCCCTTGTATTGCTTATCTGCAGAATTAGCACTTGCTGCTCTACAGGTGCATTCGGATTCGCACCCTGGTTACGCCGCCTGATTTGGTTACCACTAAACCTTCTGTCCACAGAACCTCTCCGATGAAGCGCTAAAAGTTATACCTGGTATCTTTGCATGGCAACAGTAAAGACATCCAGGTTCTCACACTCCCGTTACCTGTATCATATTTGTAGGGCAAAAAAGAAAGACCTAGCCCTTCTCCTTAGAGATGGGCTGGCAAGAATGGCAATGAAGGGCAACCTGCACAAAGCAGAGGCAGATAACCACAAGGCACTCGGAACCGAGCGCTGACTCTGCAGTATCTCTCCAGAAGGAACAAGTAAACACATATTATAATCTCCCTGTTGAGCATTCAAGCTCCTTGGCAGCTAAACAGAGGTCTGAACCAGATCCTTGACCGGCAAAGCCAGACCAGCCCCAGCAGGACAAGGATGCCGGCTACAGGAGCACTGCCTGTCCAAAGGGGTCACCTTGCTCTGCCCAGCTCTTCCAAGGAGGCTCCTGCAGCAGCTCTCCTGATGACCAGCACTGTCAATTCATTTCATGCAAGGAAGCAACTGGGAATCCAGATTGTTTCCTCCTCAGCCAGGCCCCTGCCACCCTGTCAATGAGATGCAAAACTGGCACCCCACAAGAGCTTAGCTCCTTTTAGTTAAGGAGATTCTGTTCATAAGCCTCGCAAGGGTCCTTATGGTTTATTACACTCTACTGGGTTACAAAAAACCCGTGAGCTCTGATCAGGTATCCCTCAGAAACAGAAGAAACAACCCCAAAAGTGTAAGCAAAAAGACAGCAATCTTCTTCTGAGAATGGTCAAATTGAATCAACATTTTTTTTTCCTAAGCAGATTTTCAGCACTTGAAGCTAAGTATTTCTGGGAAGTACAGCAGAGCCACTAAGTTGCTAAGCCTTGAGGTAGCAGTGCTCGAAGGGAAAATCTGAGCAGGTGCCCAGTCCAGATGGATGCCCGCAGCTGGCGGGCTGTCGCCAGAGCAGAGAATGAGATGGCAAAGTTAATGAGGAGCAAGATCGATCACCACAAGCAGAAAACCTGGAGTCACTACCCTGCATGCTGTGAAAACACTGGATGAAACAGGAATGGCTATAAATAGCAAGAGCTGCCCGCACCTTAGTCACCGCAGCAATGATTAGTCAGTGGGAAGGCAACAACCACTGATACAAGAGAAAAACAGATGCTAAACTGAAGCCTTCAGAAATATGCAGATATCCAGCTTCCAGTGATCGGGTTTAACAGCCCCAGGAGCCCTCAGCTCCTGGAAAATGATGTGCCAGGCAGTCCAGCACTAAGGGGACAAATCTGTGCCTCTGAGGCAAAAGAAAGATACAGGACCATTTTAGGTTTCAAGTTTCTGGATATATTGTGGGGTTTGCTTTCCCAGCAAAACAAAAACATTCAGGACATTTTTTTGAACTCCAAGATTTTCTTTTCAAAATATATTATTCAAAGTCTCTACTGCCCATTTTAAAACAGGACCAAGCAAAAAATGCCAAACAGTCCTCTGCAGTCCAAAGGCAGAGTTTCAGAGTGTTATTCTGTTATTTCATCAGGAACCTATTTTTGCTTGGAAAATTGTACAGAGCTGCCTTTCTCACTGCTCAAGAAAGGTGGGGGGAAAAGCCCATTTTTTTTATGATTTCCTCATCAAGACAGTGAATTAACCTGATAAAGAGATATTATTTTAAATAAGCAGCAAATTCTAGCTGTTTACTTCTAGCAGACAATGAATACTATGATATTTCATTTTGAAATCCATAATCCACGCTTCCATCTACTTTTTAAAACCCAGGGGGAAGAAAAAGGATGCCTGTGAGAAAGGAGATCAGGGCACAGGAGTTCAGCTGGTGTTTCTAGAGAGAACATAGTCTCTGATGCGTTCTCTCTTGTTTTACCTCAAGAAGAATGACCACCATATCCCCATCCCCTTTGCCAAGGACACAGCCCAGTGAATGACTGTAATTTGTAGAGGCTGAGGTCACTTAACATCAACAACAAGAACTAAAACTGTTCTGCTGTCACATCAGGAGTGCCACCGAGTGGCCTTTCTGTGATTTAGCTGGCCATCCAGCACATGTGCGCATAAATTGTGCTATCAAAGTCAGACATGCCACAAATCATCTTAAGGGTCTTTTCCAACCTTAACAATTCTAGGCATGACATTAAAAATAAGAACATTGAATTAACATCTGTCTATTCCAAATGTGTCATCTCTTCCTAGCCAGAGCTCAAGAGAAATGTGTTTCAGGAATGATTTAAGAGAAATCTGTTCCAGTTATGAAATTATTTTTGGAGAATCTAGCACACGGAGCATGTATTGCTAAAAAGTTATAGAATAGATTAAGAAAATTTTCCAGCCAGTATTGAACCTGACACATTTCAGCCACAGGTACAGGAAGCCCATTTCCCCCTTAGATAAAACCACCTTCGTATTTCCAAGTGACACTAATTATTAACAGGCTGACCAAGCTCAACTCAAGCTGTGGGAAACTATCCCCACTGAAACCCTTCGGACCCTACATATGCAGCACACAAGATGCTGCATTGAAAGAAAGATTAATATTTGCCCAGCAGTGACAGACCAATGCCCCAGGCACTGAGTATCTTAAAGGTTTCCTCAGAAAAAGTTTCCCAGTGCCCTCATCTCTTACGCTGCTAAGACCATTTTCTCTCACCTTTTCATCTTTATTGCCATAGTTCTATTATATTCATTCATTAAAGTACCAGAAGTTCTGTGATGCCCAGCCCATGTTTTTTGTTAGAATTTTCAACAAAAAGAATCCTGACCATCACCAGCACAACCACTGGCTCCACTCAGGTGTCTGTCCTGTGGAAGGACTCCTAGCAGGTCATACTTACACAGAGATTTAGTGAGCCAGAAGGCACAAGGGAAGCACATCGCAGAGCCCAAAGAGTCTGCTCCAAGTTCTACCACACTTTCAAACCCCCAAGCCACATCCTTTATTTCAAACAATCGGAAAATTCCTTTAAGGAATGCTAGTGCCAAGGGAACTCACCTCTGTACCAGTGTGGCATAGTCCCACTAAAGACCATGAATCTCTGACAGCATCAGGTGGAAGGACTAACTGCAGACCGGAGAAGGCACAGGACAGATTCCCTGATTTACTGCTGCTCTCTGGACAAGCTTCTGACTAAGGCTCCAGGGAGTCATTCAAACACACTCAGAGTCTCTGAAGGAAGAAGATTTTGGGGTTTATGAAATATTTTCACTTACTGGCAATCTAGAAGGCTACTTTACTTTCTGGAACGCTCTTCTGTAGGACTTCATTACTTCAGGGTAGGGCGGAATCCCAGGACTCCTACAGAAACAATCCCACGTTTCAAAGGGATGATGCTATTCACGTTTACACGTGGTAATGGGACTTCATCTGCTAGTTCCAAGACTCAAGACAGATCAAGGCCAAAATGTAGTTCTGCTAATCAATACCATAATGCGTAGCATTTAAAAACTTACTTTCCCCAAGAGCCCATTTGTTTGACCCTTCCCTTCTCAGTTTATTCAGGATTCACAGAATGTCATCGCCTTCCTTCGTTGCAAGAACTCTTATTGCAGCCTGTTTTACTGAAGTATCTTGATAAGGTATAAACAAGATATTCTGGATTCATTAACTTAATTCTTACTGTGCTAACTAGGAGCTACATACACTATTTTACTCAGCCTTATTTTTAAAATCCTTCTTAAAATGCCTTGGGAAGATGGTTGTTTCTTCTACAATCTGTTGAACAATAACTTGAATTTCTATTATATCATTTTTTGTGTTCTTGATTGCCGAGCTGGGAATCTGAACTGCAATTATGTCAGAGACCATTTCATTCAGCACTCTCCACTTTTACAGAACAGTTTAATAGTGATTCTTGGTGTCAGTGTTCAATTCACTCTTCAAAAAGTCTTCAGGCAGACTATTATTCAAGCATCAAACTCACAGAGCAGATAAAATAGCACATATAATATTAACAGTTCGATGCTGCAATCAAACAAAACCTTTTGCTGAGTTTGAGACATGTTACAGATACTTGCTAAATTACCACAGAGATGCTGTTATTGCTTAGTGATGGAACAGGCATTAATTCAACAGCCCTCTGAAGTGTGGGTTGGTTTTGTTTGTTTGATTTGTTTTTAATTTGACACACTTATTCATCACAACTAAACCAAGAGCAAATAATTAATTCAAGAGAGTTCAAATACAAATACCTCAAAAACTGTTGATGTCTAGGCAAGCAAACAAGTCAGGCTAAAGAAAAGAGATTTTCAAAAATAAGCAAGAAATCTCAGGTTTTTGCATGCCTGTGGTGCATTTACAGGCAGACTTCAGACATCATCTCCCACATCCAAAAGGATAATTCTGTGGAATTATATTTATGCTGTTTATTATCAGCATGTTATTAAGCATCTATATTTTACCCTCTGAATTTCATATTAACATTTATATTAATTACAGAAATTGCTACTAATTATACCAATTATTATATGATTTTTATAATATCATTTACTACTATAAATTGGTACCAATTACATGGAGTATTTATATCCACATGTCATTGACATCAAGTTGCTGCCCCCAGACGGATGATTCAGGAAGTAATTGTTTAAGACTTGCTATTTCAGTTTTACCCACGGTTCAATTAAGTTTCACGAGTTAGTGACTGTGGTTACAACACAGACCTATTTTCCTCCTACCTGTGGCAGTTTTTACATGCTCTTCAACAGCCTCATTAATAGGTCTGCTCCCTTCTGCTACGCTCCCTTCCCATTCTCCTTCCTCTGAAGTTACTGCTGTTCATCGATCTTTATTGATCAAAGTCGCTCTCAGTCACTGAGCAGTCACACGGTGACACACACCTTCAGAAGCAAAGATGCTCCACAGAAGGGTGCTCTGGCAACATCTGCCAGCAGTTCAGCAGACTCAACAATACGAAACGCCAACTTATCCAGTCACGCTAAGATGGCAAGTCTGCACACCCTGTGCTTTCTGTCCTCCTCCTAAGGATGGAGCATCTCCAAATGTGGTGCCAAACCTGGAAGAGTCTGCAGTTCCTCTATTTCAATCAATGAAAGAACCTTCAGGATGCCTCCTAAAAGACTTGCCCTAGTTAAGGGAGAACAGGACGGGTTAAGAACCAGGAACAACCACTTGGTTGAGAACCCAAAGGCTGAAGATATGCCAGATAAACTGGCTAAAACTGGTATTTGCAATATCTGAGAGCTCAGCCTTAAGCGAACAGACATCTTGTGTTCCTGTCTAAGATAACATGCAATCACCATAAAAGCATCACTGAACAAACCGTTTCAAAGACCTCAAGTTCTCGCTGTAACTTGTATACAACAATATGTGCACCGAGAAGTTAAGAGGCCAGGAGCTAACAGTTAGTTCAATACTGACACTGGATTGATGTTATCTTGCTTCTCAGATGGCGGCATCACTGAGTTGCAGTTAACAACGTCACTGTGTTGACATATTTCTCAGAGATGGACAAGGTCAGATAAAGGCTTAGTGAAAGAGTCAATGGATGAGAACAGCTACAAGGGAGTAAGTTCCCCCTACAGAAACTAACTGCTCTCACACTGACAGGCAGCATCGTTTGCTAAAAAAATAGCTCTTTGGAAAATAAAGCTTGGAATTCAAAGTGAGCAACATCTGCTGCTCTCTACCAAAAGACTAGTACATAAACCAGCTTCATCTGAGAAACAGTTTCTTCGTGGCTTTTTTAAAAATGGACTTTTAAGTTCTTAAGTTCTAAGAAGTTGAAAGTCAGAGGAGAGGAATCTATTTGTTTTAGTCACTCAAGCTTTGAAAGCTTATAGGAGGAAGCTGCAAAACACAGCAGGATGATAAACATCCTCCAAGAGGAGGCACAGCACTAAGTGGTCCTTCAAAAGCATCTCAATGGAAGGTTTAAAAGTGTTGTATATTTAGTTTTACAGTTGTGCTTTACTCAATACCAATGGTCCACCTCTCCACACACACTTCCCTACAGGCCTTTCTTCATGCAACCACCTCCAGGGCTTAACCACTTGCTCCAAGTTAGAGACCCTCTTTAAAGGGAAGAGCAGTTTAAGTTTCTTCACAGTAATGTCAATACATGACAGGTGTTCTTTAATAAAAACCAGACCAGGAAATTCAACCACCAAGTAGGGCTGAAAAATTTAAGTAGCCTTCATCCTGGTTTAAGTCATGAAGCTTTCCAATTTCAGACAGGTAGAAAATGTAGTCGTAACCACATCTGTTTGTAACGTCTCTTGAGTAAGAAAAAACTTTGTGGAATCACAGAACAATGCATAAGGAGGACAGAAATACAAATCCTTAGGAAGAAACCTCCACGACTGTAGCAAGGTTTTATTGGATTAAATTCAACACAAAAATTAGATCACTGGCTTAGCATACCTCTCCATTTATACTGAGATAAAATTCTTCTTCCCTTGCCACCACTCTTGACAGCACAGAGAGACTCAATTCAGTTGGTGCTGACAACCAGACCTGGTGCTCAAGAGGAAACATGCACGTACTTGAAGCACTTTAAGCTCTAATTTAGGTGATTCCGCACACAGTGGTTCTGACCAATGCCTCAAGAACAGTAACAATTCTTAAAAACTGATTTTTTTTTAATTAGGATTTTTGCTTCCTCATAGTAATAAAAAGTCAAAAATCAGCACAGCAAAACCATCCACACCTAAAAGACGTTTTGGAACACTTTCTGCAACAGAAGCCTTGTATTTTTTTTTTAACATAATCACGCCATCCACCAAACACGTAAATGAAAGAGCAGCTCAGGGTTGCAGTGACTTACAGCAACAACCTCTTCCAGCAGACATCAGAGTGCTTTAATAGCCCTTGTCTCAACAAGCCACTAGCTACTCCAAGCCTCATTAACTGAAGAATCTATGTGTAGGAGTAGGTCCTTCATTATGGTATTCCTGTATACTAGCAGCTGTAAAAGGATCAGCTCCAGAGTAATGAGGTTCTTAACCAGCACGGAAAGAACAAGCACTTCCCAACCCACTAACAGTGGCATTTATTTTATTTTTAAATGGGTAGCCAGCGCAGACTCGGACACCATTGCTGAGCGTGGCAGTGGCTGCACTGTTACAAACCACATCGGTACACATTGGGACATTATACATTACACAGTGGTGGGAACACCCAGTTAAATTCTGCCCAAAAGATTAATTACCCTCCCTGTAAATACTAAATGTGCTTTAGGTGCTCTTAAACATCTCGGCTGCTCATCACATTACACACAGTCTTAGATAGCGATTCCACTTGGAGCCCGACAGGCAAGAACGGATCCTTCAAGCCAGCAAAGCAGCAGCAGCCAGTCTTCAGCTGCACATTTGTATTTTTGATAGCACAGTTAACTCGCAATTTGTTTCGCTAGTTTATTTCTCTACAGCTTTTGTAAGTAGGAGCCAGAACCCTAAGCATAAGTTGCTCGTTAATCATACTCACAGATTAAGGCTTGACCTAATAAGAAACTGTAAACCACACTGGGATAAGAAAAAGCATCTACCTATGCAAGCTGCTTACTTGCTGTCCCTGTCTGCTGGCAAGAGCTCCAAGTGTGACACTGCTTAGGAAGAGCTCAAGTTCCTATTTCCACAGATGATCATCAGCGGGAGAAGTACTGCTGAAAAGCTGTCATGGTGTCAAAACCAGCCACGTTAGTCTTGCTTTTTCACTTTGGAATAAAAGGAGAAGGAGTCAATGAGCTGCATTTAGGAAAGTTCACAGCCCTTCCTGCTGCACATCAGCACGGCCAGACCTGGAGCAGCCTGCTCAGCTCCACGGCTGTTGAACTGCACCCAATCAATACCAGAGATCACTCAGGACCGGCTCCACACAAGGCATTAGTACAACTGCTGAAGTGTCACAGAAGCACTGCAGAAGAGAGATGAATTTAAACTATTCGTACCCATCCAAATCATGAAATATTATGATATAACTGTCTCAAATGCAACCTCAGAAGCCTGGAGGGAAAAAGCTTGTTAGAAGCAGAAGGATTTCTTGTAGTATTTCATTTGAATATAATCAGATTTAAAACCTCATTTGCCGGGTATTATGCTGTAACACTGCTGCAGAAATTCCACCTATTCAAGTGTACAGTAGCATTGTGCGCTATTGTTTAGCCAGTTCCCTGCAAGCCTCCACAGAGCAGGCAGCACAGATTAATTTTCATGTGCCCTCCCTTCGGAATATACAAGGAAAAAGCATTTTTGCTTTTGATGGCTCACAAGCTATTTTTAGAGGTTTGAAGTTAATCCAGCTCTGAGCTGCTCTAGCAGCGATACATCCTCTCAGCCTCCGCACAGGCACGCTGGCCAGCCTGCTGGAGCAAAAATTCCATCTAGGTATTAAGAAAATCAAACATGAACATGTGAGACTGCTTAATTGCCTGTGTTCCTACCCGGGTATTAACGTGGGCAAGCACCTGCTCACAGCGAGCGTTCCACTCTGCACAGGGCAGAGTTTGCAGTGCAGGGTTGTCATTTTACCTATTACGAGTCTTGCACTTTTTTCTGACCCAAATTCCACTCGTGGAAAAGAGCACAGCCATGCATCCTTCAGCTGGACACCAGTATTTAGGCACCAAACAAAACTATCTAAGGGGTAATGGCTAAAGGCACCAAGACAGTGTGTGGTGTGTGCTGCTAAAGATACAGGCAAGCCTTTCAAAACTGAATGAATGGATTGGTCCATGCCTCAGCTACAGAGAAACGAAAAATGACCTGGCCGAGCAGCACGCTGGCAGCAGCTGGCAAATGAAGACTCCTCAAAGTCAACTATTCCTCCAGTTTTAAGGAGAATGAGGATACAAAGTACAGGCTTCAACAGATAGCCAACTACCTCAAAAAGATAGGATTTTTAGAATTAGATTTGCAATTTGAAGCCTATTCTGAGACACTAGTTCACCGGCATACTATGTTCTGTTCATCCTATGAGCACAAGAGGAAAGGTGTGGGGGAAAGGGAAGGTGAACTCTGCGTGAATGTCTAAACTTAAGCTAAAACAGGATACTAACATACTCTTTTTTGTATCAAACAAGTATTCCCGAAGGATTTTCCATGAGTTCTGTAACTATAATACTACATACATTCCACTTCCTACTACAGAAGAAAACACAGAACTTTTGGAACTACTGAATGGATCCAACTTTGCACAGCACTTTCAAGACACACACATCATCGATAGACACAGTTGGCCTTACCTACCTAGGGCAGCAAAACTGAAAACCCTTAGGCATGCAGAACTCATCCATGACCAGGGCCTTGCTTAAAAACCCAACAGATTAGTCAAAACAGACAAGAAGCTGCAGTTCTAGATCTTGATGCTGAAGACGACTGAAACACACAGGTTGATTTGCGTAGTCATGCTATTCCTCCAAGACGAGGTCAGGAGTTTCGCAGCATAATTTCTGTTCTCTTGTGGTAAATTCAAGGCAGAGCTAGGAGGGACCATGACATTGACCCCATCATGTTTTGCAGGAAACATGTTCACACACAACAGCAGAGCCATTATTCAAAGGACTGAGCCCCGTGAACACAGACCGTTCTCAAACCAACTGAGCTGTGACACAAAATTCACTTAAGTGAGTCCTGGAACCAGTAACTTTTAGAAACTAACATTAAACTCCCATCTTTAGCTGTCTTCCAAATTATTTTTACTCCACCTTCTGCCACACAGACGTTTATTCATGTACAATGAAACACAAACAAGTCAAGACTTTTCTCCCACACGCTAAGGCAGAAAAGAAATTGCTGAAAAATGTATCTTCCTTTCAGAAAAAATATTCTGAAGGCACTCTGTTCCTATGGTGATGGGTCCTACCTGGAGGAGGAAAACCGCTGCCTGCAAGAATAGCACACAGGATGAAGACTGAAGGGGATACAAGCACCTCCTGGGTCCAGAGCTTTTCCACCTGTTTATATAGGGTGCCTCAGTGAGGGTATTTTTCCTGCTATGGAGATCCAAAGGAGTTACAGCACCTGCTGTTATTTCAAGTGCCATTTGGGCTCCACTCGCCATTTATACTGCACCTACATTAATAAAATTTGATTATAACGAGAACATTTAAACTGTGTCCAAATGCATCCACAAGTGGAGAAAAGAGAATAGTGTGGCACAGCAGTGAGACAGCTCTACTCCAGAGGCAAGGCCAGGTAACCCCCCCCCCTCCTGCAAGAGTCCCAGGGCCACAGCTCACACGATCTTTAACTCGAAAGGCTCTTCCTGATCTTTCCTAGACTTTGGCCAGGTTAAGAGCACAGCCATGCCCAAAGCTGACAACTGAAAAGCTGCCGCAGCCCAGCTGCAAGCTTAGAAATGAGAATCTGCTTTTGAAAGTCTGACAATACTGCTTTTGGATTTCCTTCTCTTCAGTTTATTCACCCATTCGCATAAAAAAAAAAAAAAAAAACAAAAAACCCTTAAGTTCTTCGAAAAAGAGGCTAAATATGGCCTCCAGCAGATCAGCTGCCAGGGGTGCTCTTACTGCCCCACACTCCCATGGCTGTGTTAGCGTCCATCTAAGACTTCAGCACATACCAAGGGCTCTGCTGGCTCAACCCCCAAGGTGTACACAGAACGCAAGCTGTTGAAGCAAAGGAGCGGCCTTCAGACATGGAGCCTGATCCTGAGCAAGTGATATCAGTGACACAAAATTTAGACATAACTCTGGCACAGTAAATAATACAGTCCAAAGTGTAATTACTGCATTAATGCCCAAAACGTCACATTAAGTTCACTATTAACAGTCGGATGAATGCAAATTGCCCTGGCCTTACTCGAATCGAGGTGATATCGGTTTACTTACTTTCGCCTTCAGAGCTGTGCACAAGTTTAAATAACTTTACATCAGTGCCCCGAGTCTGGCTGGTGAGCTAAATGGAGCACACTGGAAACAGGTCACACTGGTGACATAACAGGAGTAGCTCATTGCTACTTTGCATTTGGGAGAGCTGAGAAACACGGATTGATGTAACCTGGATAACGCTGAGTTTATAAACTGCTTGGAGATCCTTGAGCACCAGGGCACTCCAGGTCTGCTCCAAAGCCTCCTAAGATTTAACACCTGGGGTTTAACGCCCTGAGTGGGGAAGGGTTGTTGAGAGAGGAGACGGGAGGAAAAGAGGCTATAAAGCAAATGTTGCAGTGAGGAAAACCAGTAGCTTCTCCACAAACTGAGCCCCTTTCCTCACCCTCCCACCCTTAATGTGTCAGGTTTTTGGCAAAGAATTCAGCAAAATATTCTCCTTTGCAAATAAAGATACAGACCAGTCTATCACTTCTGGCACTTTACTGCAAGCCAAACACTTTTCCCACGGAGCATTAGAAGTTAGTATGTGCCACAGCAAAATGTAGCTAGAAGACAGCTTAAAAATATCATCATCTCTAAATAAAAGCTGTGAATTCTAAAACACGACAGTAGGAGGTGGGAGTTCAGATACTAAATATTGTGAGATTGACACAACAGCATTTCTTTACCCTCTTTTTAAACCATACTCAGCTTCAGCCCTTAGCCTGTACTTTGGAAGGTGACTGAACTCTCTAGGTCCCCACATATATTGCAGATTTTATTTTCTTTAACTCAGTCGTGTAATGACAAGCGTGGTTAGGAAAATCTACGAGAGCTTTTACTGAATGCTCCCCACTCAATTATTTTAAGACACCTGGCCCAGCTGCCAGCTTCTCTTGACAGCTGGCTTTGGCTTCCCTCCTGGCCACAGGCTGGCTTCTCTCCACTTCTCTCTGCAAAGTTTCAGACAGAGGCTGAAAAGAGATTCATCTGGCACAGAATGGAGATAGTTGAAGCTCTTTATAATTCCTTTATTCCCATCCACCTCCCCAGCCCCTCACACTTCAGTCCTAGCGTGCATGCTTTTGGGTGACACCAGCAGGCTTCACGGATGCTGAACGCTCCATGAGGAAGAAAATAACAGTGCAGAGAAGTCTGCACACAGCCCTCCAGGCACACCGACAAGCAGTGACAGCGCTGGCGTTTCTGGGTTATACCCTAATCCAACACAACCCATAAACACGCTGCTGCCAGAAGTCCCACTGACCTCCTCAACTGCTTGGGTGCTTGAAGTTCCCACATTTTTGAAGGATTAGCAAAGCTTAGTCCTGCCTGATGCTAAGCTTCAGCTGAACTTGGTAAGAGAAGCTGAACACTAGGAATCAAACTGTTAAAATAACTGCACAACAATCTGCACTTGAATCCTTTAAAGCCAAAAGCAGATACATTTGCAGTTTTAAAATAAATAGAAGAGTTCTAAGGTCATCTCCATCTTCTGAACATTTTACTCCACATGAAACCAGCTCCAGTAGAGTAGAACAGCCCTCAGTTATCCCTTTCAGCAGTATTAAATTATTCAAATACCAGCCCAATCTCAAAGACAAAGTGAGTTCCTAAAGACATTTCATATGCAAGAGTTAACGCTGGATTGTTCTTAAACATCTGTTGTAAGATTCTCGCACAGCTACACGCACTTCTCCATCAAAGGGAAGTGCTGCTGACCTATTAACAAACAGCTCTTCAGTTGCCCATCTGCAGTTCTTGCTCAAAGTGACAAAAAAGCAACCCATGACAGCTCCTAAAATCCCCCCTCCAAGCAAAAGCATGCGTTGCTGGTTTGTATTAAGAATGTGGCACTGCCAAGCTCCAAGATCATTCCTCTGAGCCCTCAAATATCTACTTCTATGCTGCTGATATTCAGCCTTTTGATCTATCCAGAAAATTCCTATCATGTCCCACCCTACAGTATGCACTAATTACCTCAAACATCAATTAAAAGTCTAATAAACCCCTTTGCAAGGGGTGCAACCATAAGGCTACGGTTAAGCTGATCTACCAGGACAGGTTACACTGCACGGCCCTGAAACACATGATCTGGGAACGGGAAGCTTATCTATAAGGAGACACATAAAAGCTCAATCTACTAGAACACGCAGAAGATGAAGGCATCATTAGTTCGATATCAAAACTGTATTTCAGGTTCACTGGGGGAAACTAACTGTAATCTCTCCCAAACAAAAGCAAATTAACTTTTACGTAAATAGAAACTACATTGTTTCTAAAATTACTGATAGAGGTACTACAGATGTCAGTCACTAATAAAAATTACACAACTCCAGCAAAATTATGCTAATACATGCATCAAAACCACTGCAAAATTTCAGACTAAGTCACCCATGTCATGGATAATTAAAGGGATGAGCAGAAACAACAAGGACGCTACAGCTCTTCCATTATGTCCAGTTTCTAGACAGCGACAATCCACTATAGCTGGGGTTTATAGTAGGATTCACCTTTAAGAGCACAACCAAACCTGACAGGCTGCATCAGCGTATGATAATCGCAAAAGATTAAAAAGAATTAAAAAGATTAAGGAGAGATTATACGATGAATGTGATAGTAACCTTTTAAAAACTAAGTCATTGGTTCACATCTAGTATTGTCAGAAGACGTTAAGAAGTCAACCAAAGTGTCCTCACTCCATCTGGTTTGACAAACAGGTCTTACTGGGCTTAGTATTTGTATCAGAGTAATGGAGCCTACAAACCAAGCCCGTATTTTTATACCCAACGGTGACCACTTCGTCACAGCCCGAAATGACGACAGTCCCTGCTTGCATGCCCCAGGCATTTGAGCAAAGGCCTGTCACGGAGGAAGAACATTGGCTAATTACTGACATTTAAAGCCATTTCCCTTGTGTCCAGAATTCTCGTAACTCAACCACAGTCAGTAGAAGTAACAAAAGATACTGTTCCCCAGCTGGAAGTGTTGGGAACAGGATAACCCCCTAGAGAAGGAAAGTCACAGTAAACATGTGATGCAGCCACCAAACGATGTGCTTGGGAGGCAGACACTTCCACGTGACCTGTCCGCAGAAAATGAGCGGAGCTCTGCAAGTTCTAAGCAAGGGATTAATATCTGGACAACTGCTCGAAGTCCTCACACTACTTGTTCTAACGTGTGTTCAGTTTGCTAGCCCTCGGGTGAACAGGATGAAAAGAAAAACAGGGAAGAATACACACTTTAGGATTCTGAAAAGCTTCAGATAACTACCACCTAGCTCCAAACTCAGCACAAAATTACCAAAACAATGTAATCACATTGGGAAAGCCGTTAAATCTGACTAAATTGCAAGTTATTCCTTTACCTTCCAGCTAGAATTTCACCTATTACTTCCACCAAGGGAAGGTCACGCTACATGAAGAGGCGAATTCAGCCTCTTGTTCCAGAACCTGTTAGTTGAGAAGTTAAGCCCAACTTCCCCCCAGTATTTAAGTATGTGAACTGTTACTTCATCTGGGAAAGAAGTCTTACCTCCTCTTACTTTCCAAGTCTAGCCTTTCAATTTTTAAGTGCTATCTGTTTTTTTAAGTATCAATCTCAAGACTCTTCAGTAACACGTTTCACTGACACGAGACGACTGCTGGGGATAAGCTTGCTGTATACCAACTGGCCTGAAAATAAAAGCAATTTTAGACAGGCTGGCCCCATTCCCCCCAAAACTGAGGAGGATTTTCAACACCCTCAGCTTTTACTGAGGTAGACGCAAAAGGAGAAACATCTACAGCCCTCAGAATCTGTAAAGGCTGGGAGCCTGCTCCTTAAATAACTGCCGACAAACCATCTGATCTTCAGATCCTCTGCTTGAAAAACACGTTTCAATACTACTCGAGCACAGTAGTAATTTCCGACTTTGGATTAAAAATAAGAGTGAATGTTTTCTAAGCAAGATGAGGCATTCAGTCACAGACACCTTCTTATTGCATTTCTTTAAGCATCTCTGAATTCCTCTTCTGGAGGGAGGAAGGACAGGAAAGAGGGGGAAGTCTCATGTTTTCTAGGTTGCCTGTTCTGGAAGGATTTTCTTTCCTTTCTTACATAAAGAACAAGTTTTTCATTAATGCCAAAGATACAACACCAGATGGTTTCACTAGTGCACTAGCACTATAACTAGGATTTCTACGCCTACTTTCATAAAGCTTGAATTTCGTCAACACTTGACATGCGAACAGCAAAATTCCGTCTGAAACTGTGCTGGAGAACCTACTAGCGACATCCACACGCAGTTGTGACTTAACCCCTCACCACCAGATGCTTGGACGTCCACACACACTTAAAAACAGCAGTGAACAGTGAACATAGAGCTCTATCATATACGTGCAAACAGCACAGAAAGCAGTAAGTCAAACAGGCTTCTTGTCAGGTGCTGTTCCCGGCTACTCAGAGATCCACTTATGGGCAGCTCAAGCAACAAACAAAACAGACTCAACAACTTTAATAAACTCACTGTTGCTTTGCCAGTAGACCAATCTACTGAGATTCCTGGGCTAAAACTGCCACACTTACTCATGTGATTATTGATCTACTTAACAAGAAATCAGGCAGCAATTTCCTTTGCTTTGTGTTGATTTGGGGGTTGCTTTTCTTGTTTGGTTTTTTTTTTTAAGTCCAAGAGCAGGCTTCTTGCTCTGCCCTTTTCCAGGATTTCTTCCTTAGCAGAACCCCATCGTGAGTTTTCATGAAGTTCATCGTGTGCTTCAAATGTCATGTAGCAGCCAAATACTTTTGAACCAAGACATTGTTTCATGGCTGCCCTCAACTGCGAGTAGCTTCAATTCAGCAAAGTCCGTCCGCTTGTTGTATCTGAAAAATAATCAATTACCAAAAAAAACCCCAGAAACTCTGATTCCAAGAACATATTCTAGAATGCCAGTGTACCTGAAATCATTATAAATAGCAGCTGTAAGAAAGCGTTCTCCAAGAAAGCAGAAGAAAAAGCTGTCTTCAACTTTACTTAAAGTCCAAAACCAGAAGCAAATCCAACTTGTAGAGTAGCCAGATCCTGTTTATAAAAAGACCATTTAAAGGTTAAGATGAAACCGGATCTGAGTGTTTCGTGCATTATGAACATAACCACTGAAAAAACCAAGGTCCAACGGATTGCTTAGTCAAACATGCTGCAGATACTACACTAAAAGATTATTTGTTTTTTAATTAAAAATACTGATCTCAGCATAAGCTCTCACCGTGCTTCATTTTCACTGACTCCACTCGCAAGCTGTATTGTTTCACTCTTATTCGTAAAGCTCTAAATAAATATTTTTAAGAAGGGAAAATTACTGCCATTTCGAATAGCAGACAGGGCATCAATCTCCCTCCAAACCCTATGGCTGCTCTACTTCACCACAGCCACACGATCACAGCTTATCAAGTCAGGCTACATTCCACAGCAGATGAAGGCAGGAGAGAAACGGCATTGTTTTCTTCTGCATAGTAAAACCACCAAGGATTAGAACCACAGACTGGTTTGGGTTGGAAGGGACCTTCAAAGCCCATCCAGTCCAACCCCTGCAGGGAGCAGGGACATCTGCAACCAGAGCAGGTTCCTCAGAGCCCCAAGGGCCAGCCTGACCTGGAATGGTGCCAGGGATGGGGCTTCCACCACCTCTCTGGGCAACCTGGGCCAGGGTCTCACTACTTTCATTGTAAAACATTTCTTCCTTATCTCTAGTCTGAATCTCCCTCTTTGTTTAAACTATCACCCCTTGTCCTGTCCCAACAGCCCCTGCTAAAAATGCTTCTTAGAAGCCCCCTTTAAGTACCGAAAGGCCACACTAAGGTCTCCCTGGAGCCTTCTCTGCTCCAGGCTGAACACCCCCAGCTCTCTCCCCTCTCCTCCCAGCAGAGGGTTTCACCCTCGGGTCATGCCTGTGGCCTCCTCTGGCCCCGCTGCAGCAGCTCCCTGTCTCTGCTGGGCTGAGGAGCCCAGAGCTGGACCCAGCCCTGCAGGGGGGTCTCCCCAGAGCAGAGCGCAGCAGAGGGGCAGCATCCCCTCCCTCTGCCTGCTGCCCACGCTGCCGGGGATGAGCCCAGCTCACAGTTGGCTTCCGGCTGTGAGTGCACATTGCAGGCTCATGTCCAGCCTTTCATCCACCAGCACCCCCAAGTCCTTCTCTGCAAGGCTCCTGTCCATCCCTTCATCCCCAGCCTGTGCTGATGACAAGGATTGATCCAACTCAGGTGCAGGATCTTGCTCTTGGCCTTGTTGAACCTCATGAGGTTTACACAGACCCATTTCTCCAGCTTGTCAAGGCTGCTCTGGATGGCATAAAGAGGCATTCTAGGCTCATTTTAAGATGCAATAAAAAGACCAAGATTTGTTTCTCAACGGTTAGCCACCCAACAGTTTCCTCAAACGAGCTTCTTCCTCAGCAGGCAGACAGGTTATACCAGCTGTAAGCACACAGAGTGATTGGATAGGAAAAAAAACGCTCTCCCAAAACACAGGAGAGGGAGAGGTGTTTAACACAGAGAAACCTTGGTTTTCCCTTCAGTACGAGCTGTGCTATATTTAGTACCACACTCTAGCTGTGCAACCACCACAGAATATTTTGCTGGATGAGGAAGGACAAAAGGATAGCAGTTGCAGTTAATCAGTTGTGCTGGGTAGCTACCTTTTGATGTTTGTAATCCTGTTTTACCAACAGGAAGACCTCATCGCCCACTTTGATGCTTAGCAGTGGATTACTGGTGACATCCAAATACAATATAGTATTGTAATAGTACGACGTCAAAGAATTAGATATCAGTGTCAAGTTTGAAAATAAATCTAAGCAACTCACATCCACATGATGGAAGTGGAAAGAAACAAGCCCATACAATATTGTCATGTGAGGCCAAGATAACAGACGGACCCCAAATAAAAACTCCTGGGAGGTGAGGGAAGCTGAGCAAATGAAGAAGGTTCAGTTTGGAGGGGATGTCCACAGTGTTTCAGAAGAGCTAAGCAGCAGAAGCAAGCTTCCTCGAAGCAGTGCTTTCCAACTATGACAGCACATGAAAAATGAGCTCTCCTCCTGAATGAGGAAACATGCCTCAAAAGCAGCAGGATTTACAGGAAGAGCCTTCACCTTTCACACAGAGAATGGGATTGGCAAATAGAGAGAAAGGCAAAACAAGAATGATGTCACTTGCTGTCTAAATAGAGCCATCAAGGAGAGATCATAAATTAGGGGGATAAATAATTTTAGTCTTCTACCCGCACTGTTTAGAATTAGGATATTTTGAGACAAGGGGGCTTTTTGGTTTTTGTTTGTTTGTTTTAAACACACTGAGGACTATCAGAACTCCACATTTTCGCTACATACACATACACCAAGGAAGTGTTATATATTGCTACATAACCACCTAACCCCTCCCTCTTGTCAAAACACAAATACACATAAAGCAGGGGCTCAGCACCAAAGCCAGCTTGATTCTCCACTCCATCCCATTCCTACAAGGATATTAGAAAAAAGATAAGCCTTGATTGGTCAAGAATGAGAACTGCATCAAACATCCAGCATACCCTCCTCACTAGCATACTAAAGAGGAGCCTCAGTAGGAGACCTAGGAAAGATCATCACAGCCATCTTCAGCAGAAGCCCCAATCTCTCACTTCCCTTTGCTAGCAGGCAAGTAGCGTGAGCACAAGACACACATGCCTTTGGAGGGACCTTGGAGCTGCTCTCCCACAGCCTGCATGCTTGAGCAGGTCAATAAGAGCTATTCATTTATTTTAGTAGAGTCAGTGAAACTGTTCAATGCTGTGTCTACTTTGATAATCTTGTACTGCGATCAGAGTTTCTATCAAAGCTCCATCTGAGTAATTCTTCTAGTTTTAATGCTCTTGTACTCACCTTCTTCTCTTTACTGGTTTCAAACCTGTGCCACAAAGTCTCCCTGCCCACAACCTCAGCCCACACTGATAAGGGATCATCCTGCTGCCACGTGTCCCAGTTTGAGAACTGGCTGCTGGTTTTCAGATACACTTAGGCTGGACTAGCAGCCAGGACCTCAAACATTAAACATGTCCTTGCAAAGATACCTAAGCTCAAATTCACCCTCCTGTGTCTGGAAAATAATAATGAAATTAATCATCTTGAAAAGAAGATTTTCAGTTCAAAGAACAATTATCACATAGCTGCAGCTAATGCGTTCAACCATTCTCCACTCCATTTTCTGAAGTGTACTGCACTTCTAATCAGATATTTAAGTTTTCCATCTCCCAGGAATCTACCTAATATGTGGAGATCAAGCTACCCTACACCATCATTACTCTTTGGAAACAGAAGCCACCTGCTTAAGTTAAAGAAAAAAGAAATCTTTGACAAAGAACTCAAATTCAACTAAAACCACTACCTGCTAAGTTGGTGGAAAGCCACAGGCAGTACATTGAGTCTTTTCAGTCACTTTTCCTTTCTTAAAATGAAGAAAAGCTTACTTGGTGAAGAGAACATCACACACTGGACATCAATTAAGACAGACTTCTCGAAAGAATCCCCCTATTTGGAAGAGGAGCAGATCTATAACTCTTCAGCGATCACTACTAGCCATCACTTCTGCCTGAATGAGAACTGGGCCCAGTTAACCCTCCACCCACAGAAACATCTATTCTGCTGAGCACAAGGAGCAAAGTGAAAATGCTGTGCTTAGCTGAGGCTGCTGAACAGTCCCTTCTGCACAATGTATTCGCTGAGCGTATATTGTCAAGCTTCACACGTTATGGCAAAGTGACAAACCCGGACTGCTCCAGTATTTCACCAAGCTCCGGTGACCTTTCTCAGTTACCTCCACACCATTAGTTAACTGTATGGGCAGTATCAAGCTTCATTGTGTAGGTTTTCATAACCAAACTACATTCCCAATTAAGTAGCATTATCTGAAAGGAACTCTTCATTAGTTTAACGATGACTTGTGAAACAGCAGAAGAGGGTCATGACATGCCACACTTATCAAAAATCACTTCTGACCATTTCTTTAGAATCTCAGAAGCACCTGTTTTAAAGCTGTTCACATAGCAAAAAGCTACTTGAAATGGCGACATTCTCACAGGAGTAAAGATCCAAGACTCAGACTGTGCACACTCAGCAGACAAATCAGACTGGTACCCAATTTACCATCAGTTTTCCTTACTCTAGAGTAAAATACTCAAATGAGTTTCTAATACTGCACATATCCCTTAGAGGGAAGTAAGGACAAGGAAATAATACGTTTTTCACGAGCAGCTGGAAGTGAAGATCACGGCTTATGCCAGCAGGTTCTGGTGATACATCACATTACGTAAGTGAAGCTCAGTGCTAGAAAACACTTTCCTGAAGAAAACTTACATAACTCTGCAATATGTTTAAAAAAAAAATCATACTGTCTTGCTTTCAAAGGGAGCAGGCAAGAGGGGGGACAACCCTCAGCCGCCTGGTTAGAAGCTACTCTTACCAGATACATTTGCATAGAGGTAAGAGTGCTGGAGGAAGTCATTAAGATGTTGAAAAATAGGTAGGCGGAGGAATTCACTGCATAAAACCCTATGAGATGAAAGCCCGGTATCTACTTTTGAGCACTAGTATCAGCACTAGTTTCCCAGTGATAAGTTCTGAGACGGGCAACTTTAACATCTTAAAGTTGTCACTATATTGAGAAAGAGACCAGAGAAGGCAGTGAGGGGGAAGGACACGACAGTTTTTCTGCTTTTGTAAGGACTCTTGGTTTCCTTTACGGTGTGAGGTCCAACTGAAGCACTGAAGATACTTCCCTGTCATTTAGCCTCTTCCACAGTCTACTGCCTAGAGCAGAACTCTACTCAGCAAATGCAACTAGGAAAACTGCGTGTTCACGCACATCTGGGCTGCTCCCCGACTGCGTATAAACAATCCAAGTCTCAACTCTGACAACAGTATTTCTGCCCTAGGCATGTGTACAGGTCGAAGGGGAAAATGCAAACTACTGAGGGACTTCACGGGAGAGTACAGCTTATAATTATGAATTGTTTCATGTCAGCATGAGACTTCAACTATTATTGCCCAAGTTAATACTAGACAGAATACTGCTTGAACACTTGTGCACAGCCAAAACCACCGTTAATCATCTTGCTGTGAAGAGATTTCAGCGTGGAAGTCACCTTTTGAGGGTTAAAAGCAAGCTGTGCTGCTTCACAGAGAATCCCAGATGCAAGTCCAACTATTCCGTTTTTTAAGCAGCAAAGACCAGGACACTTACCGGGCACAAGATCAGCGACTGGGGAAAGCAGGAGCAGCAATTAACTTCCCCGCCTCCCCTTCTTCGGGTAATAGAGTTTACAGCTGTCTGCACAGAACCCTCTGGTCAAACACTGCGCGAGCGCACAGAGGTGTTCTCCATCCATGGAGGATGCCTGCCACTGGCCCACCAAGTCTCGTGTCACTCAAATGAAATCAAAAGCCAGTAGTTATTGCTGATCTTTAAGGAGCCTCACATTCCTCATGTGAGGGAGTTCCTACTACCCTTTTAAAGTTTTGAGACACCAGCCAGGAGCAGCTATCGAACTACACCAGCAGCTATGGAAGAGTCTCCGATCACTGCCTTGGAAGTTTTCTTCCCAAGCTCTTCGGGAAAAAGTTCAGACAACAAGTTTTTGCACTCGGATTATCATTCTGTGCTACTAACTCTCTTCCCTTCCACCATCAGTACTTACATCTCCAAATTCTTGATTAGCACAGCCATAATCCCACAAAAACAAGCTCTCGAGGCAGCGCGAGCATTCCGTGTTGGCATTAACATTGTACTAGCACCAGTGCTATGACCTTAGTCAGGCCAGAAAAGTCTTTGCTTCCTCCTTTTCTGCAAGACAAAGTCGTGACAACCTCAAGCACTCGAAGCGGTGGAGTCAATTAACAGCTGAAAATAGTCAAGCCTGAAAGCTGAATGTAGATTTTACCTTATTCAGATCTCACTGGTTCATTTGCACCAGACAGCCCCACCTTTGCACATCAACTCACTCTTCAGGTCTCTAAACCAGGGAGATAACACAAGACAAGACCACACTCTGTGAAGAGAGAAATCCTCCCAGCTCTTTACTTCATAATGGTAAATACAGCAGCAAGGGGGAGGGTCATACAGAGCTGGTTTACTCTTCTCTGACTAAACCCTGCTGACTCCTATGGCGTCTGCAGTTCAATCTAAGTTATGGGCATGAACTGAGACACAAGATGATAGAGGCCATTTTTGTCTTTTTAAACACCAAGACAAACATCAAAAATGTTTGGTTTTAGCAGTAAGTGTCACTAAAAAAGTTACACTTGTTTAAGGATCACCATCCACAGTGGTGCCTGGGTCCAGCAGAAAGCACAGATTAAAGTGGATGTTCTTTGAAGTGTACACACTTCCCCCAACTTGAAAACACGATTAATCAAATGCTTCTATTATGGGTCTATATATAAAGACGGAATACAAGGCAAAAAGTCAAAATACACCTATTCTCTACAACAAGGAACTGGTAATCATAACTCCTAGTAGCAAGTAAATACCCAAAGGGATATTCCTATGACTGTGAATTCTTGCTTTACTGTCACCACGAAGATGGAAACTATTAAGGGAACAGAAGACTATCAAGCAGAATGCAGTCAGAACCAGTTTCTACTTTGAAATCATTGGTGAAAGGAAGATGAAGTGGATGTAGCAAGGTAAGCAGCAAGAATGAAGAAGAATGATAGCTCGGCTCTCTGCAATCCCTCCACTGCAGCCAGCGTGACCAGAATTGCTAAGAAGGCCCAGTGAATTTAGCACAATTACAACATTCCCCGCTGCATTGCAGCGGGGGAGATTAATGCCTGTTTGCAACCTTCCCCGAGCACACCATGCGCGGCAGCTGTAGGCGACCTGGAGCAGTCACGAGCACCAAAGACTCGGACCTCGTACTTCAATTCTATGCAGAGAGCACAGTGCAGTTTAGCTGTTAACAATTCTCAAAGAGTGCATCCACAGAACAGACATAATAGTCACCTCTGCAACAGGCTGGGCTGCACGTGAAATTCCTAGAAGCCTTTGAGGTTGGATGCTGGATGTGTCCATCCTACCAAGAACCCATGTTAAAAGAATACTGTTATAGATTACAATACATTACAAGTGATTTCACTTGCTTTTGGTTAGGCAAAACTTCTTCATTCTTGTGAAACAACTTCTGAAACTCAGAAAAGCCAAGCTAAGAGATCAGAATTGAGGAATATGACATGCCTGAACCAAAACTGGAAGACAATCATTTGTCCAGAACCTCTCACAGGTACCCTTGACATTTTGCTGTATTTCCAGGGTCATTAATAGCGTGCAGAAGACAACAAAACAGCACATTTTATATTCCCTGAGCATGAGCAGAGAGCCATTACATCTGTAGAAAGACAATGAGAAACAAAACACTGCTGCAGTGAACCTCTGAAATAGAGACAATGTAGACTAGTCGAGCGAACAGAGATCATGTTTGCCTCATATCATTAAAATATCCCATTCCCTGTAACCAGCCGCAACCAGACACTGAGGGTCTGCTGACCCAAGAGCATGCAGTCTGCTGCTAACAACCATCATTTTCCAGTAGTCGTCCTGAGCTGCAGGTCCCATCTGGCAGGGGGCAATGCTTCCCCTTCAGCTTCTCCCTGCAACTGCTGGGGACCACTGGGACAGGAGAATTGCAGACACCCAGGCTGATACCCTCCATTCACACCTTTGTAAGAAGTTACCATTCCAGTACACCTCGTCTTACTATGCCAGTAATAATACATCACTGCTCTCCTAATCTAAATGCAGTCAGAACGTCAAAGACGTTCTTCTTCGGCTACAACAGCATCTCTGGGAGTTATCCTGAGAAGCCAAACCTGGAGACGCTCTGTTTTCAGGGCAGCAGAAGCCAAGCTCCAGAACAACGTTAACCGAAGATCCTTATGATGTTCGCTTAAGGCTGATGAAATTTGCTTGCTGTGAGTTCTAAAGGCTCTTTCCACTGCAGGCTGAGAAAGCACATGAGAGCCACTGAAGCTTTCGAGGAAGAGAAGCGTGTTGGCCCTCTCAGGTCACCAGCTGGTTAAGCAAAAGCAGTAGCCACTGTTCAATTCTCTAATTCAACTTTGAGCCAATCAAGCAACTACAAAACTAAGTGTAATTAACACTTAATTGACTTCATAAAACAGCTTTCATGCATCCTGGACCCTACAGTGATATCTGTAGTGCTCCATGATGGAAAAGTACAGGAGAAAACTAAAAACCTCCCAGGACCTGGAATTTGATCACAAGGTAGCAGAGGTTTGAGCACAGCAAACCAGAAGCTCTGTTTTAGAGAGCTCAATCAGCTTGAAAATCAGGGGTGGGAGAAGTTAACAGAGAGTGGAGGCACAAACAGCAGTTTTAGTATCATTCTCAACAAACCAAAAGTGTATTAAGACCAGCTGAGTTTGCCTGCAATTCAAACTGCACATCTACAGCTTGGTGCGTCCTGGATCGACACTGACAGCCAGGACATTCGGTAAGGATTGCCTATGGCAGCATTACTTCAGGAGAACTGGCTGATGATGGTTGGGAGTGCTACACAACTCCATCCACCCAGCAAAAATAGTGCTAATTCCAAACAGAGACTGCCAACATCAAAATACAGGATTTCAGAGACTCCAAACACCATCCTGGAGTGACTGTTTCAAGTGCTGGTGCAAATGCATATCAGCACAAAGTTCAACAAGTGGGTCATCGTCTCACCTTGATCGATAGTTATCTCAACACACACTGACCTTATGCTCCTCAAGTTTAGACCTCAATTTGAGATACACCCTCTAAAAAGAGCGCAATGAGGCTCAGAGGAGAACTATGCTGCAGGACTAATGAACCATCTCCACAGATGGGAGAAGTTCTGTTCAAGTTGACAGAAAACTGGTAGAGGTGACTCAGTAAAACAAAACCACCACATTAAAGGACGAAGTTCTTCTCTTCCTTGAAAACACATTTGTGAAACTACGTCTGCAAGATGGTGGGTCACATTCTGGAGGGGAGAAAAGGGCCTTCAGTAGGCTAAAGTTTTTCATAAGTGTTCCAGGCCAAAAGCCTCCACAACTCAGAGCCTGTCCCTTCTAGCACGATTATCATGAACCCTTCGACAGTCCAACCTGTCAGTTCAAAAACCTCTGAGGGTAGAAATCAGTTTGCAGAGATGGGTTCAACCCACAGGCTAGACAAGACTCTCCACGTGTTGACAGAACTTCAGCTTCTTCACCCCACAGCTCCATGTTCTAACACCTAAAGACCATTAAAAGCTCCCAAGGAGGAGTGCTCCACACCATCCGCAGGGATTTTCAGTTAGCAGAAACCCAGCAAAGATGGAGAAACCCTGACAAATGTTAACTCTCATTTGACAGGGCCAGGAGGATTGTCTCCCCACCGTCCTTCCTCTGCCTTTAGTCCCATTATTCACCACAAAGTGCTGTGAATAAAGCAATTCAGCACACCTGAATTGCTGTGGTGCGGCAGAAGATGTATTACAGGTATGTCTCTGTTCTGTTGGTCAGGGAAATCTGACTAGAAATCTTATTGACATGCAAATAATGTGTATTATTTTCCAACCAGTTGCCACAGAGCTCTACTCAGCAGCAGGATTTGTCTTGCCTGGCACAGCAGTACGACTCATTCCACGTACGCACACGCCTTACAGCAAAGCAATTTCTTTTCTGGCTGTGTTTTAAAACAGTGCTGTCTGAAGAGAAAGTTTACCTCTGCACTTGAAGACACTAGAAGAAAAAAACCCCTGAACTCCTGAGAAATCTTCAGCCACGTTCATGGGAGCCTTTGCACTGCTCTGGAGATATGCAAAAGCAGGAGGAGAGCTGCTGCCAGCCAAGCTCAGGTTGGACGCTGGGTGCGCACCCAGCGAAGCATCCCCACCCGGCAGGGAGCTGGAGAGCAGTCTGAGAACGAGCCAGGAGAGGGAGCACCAGTCCCTGAGACCGAACTGCTGCTCTTGGGGATGGGGAGGGGTGAGGCTCCATCCAGCACCAGAGTTTGACAAGAAGATGCACTTACACACCCAGGGCTCTGAAGAACGCAGGACCCACGTTTTCAGATGCTGTTGGGAAAGCTGCTCTGTCTCACAGCGTTCACCCTGCCAAAATTCTGGCCGCTTCGCAGCAATGTTACTAGTTTTTCCTGATATTAACCATACATACGTCAGCAAAACCAAACAAGTTGGTTTATAGCCATGAACAATCCAGGATTTTAAAAAGCTTGTTTGTTTCAAGTGTGGTATTTAATGCGATCAGTTTTCATCTAAATCTCTGAGACACCTATTAAGGGACCATCGTTAACTCTAACACTGACTTGTCCATCTGTAAAACAACAATCATTATCAATGTGCAGCTTTGCCAAGGGCAAACACCAGGTCACCAGCTGGGACAAAAGAAACACCTCCTACTCCTACGTCTGTCCTCTGTCCTTCACAACACCGTGGTAGTGACCGCAAAAGGGCAACAATTCCTACCCAGATAGCACAAACCAGCATTTCTTCCACAACAGCAGCTGGGAATTCTAGTATTTCAACAAAATACCAAGAAGACTCTACAGAGCAGCCCCCAAGCAAAGGGGGTGGGGAAAAAAGCAGCCCATGACAGCAGCCAAAGTCCTAAAACTCAGCAGAATGCACAATCATACACTCTCTCTTCACATCATGCTGCTCTACTGCCCTAAACCCGGCTCAAATTGTCCAAATTTCTCAATTCAGCAATTCTGCTGAGAAAGAAAATAGTACAATTAGGCAAGGATACTTCAGCAGTGCTGTTGAAAACAGTACGTAGGATATACGCAGAATGAAATTATGGCAACCTCATTCACAGGCTCACTGAGCCAGGCTGAAAGAGGGGAGTGCTGGCAAGAGCGGCCAAAAAGTATCTGCAGGCTGCAAAACACACCAAAAAAGGTGGAATTAACATAATAGAGAGGGGATGAGTAGGAGCGATAGGATCAAATTAGAATAATGCAAGTGTGGGCTGCATATCAGGAAGCACTTCTGGCCTGCAAAATCCACTTACCTAAGCAGCTTCCCACGCACCCCCCTGGTGAACAGCATGAGGTGACCTCCTTGCCACCTGCACGCAGGAGGCAGGAGCCGTTGGACAAAAGGCAGCTCTAAGTACCGAATGCCTTGCTCTTCTGGGTGTGGGCTGCCTGCTTCATAGGCACAGTACGGCACATTAACGATTGAGACCCCGAAGGCACCGCAGACCCGGGGGAAAGTCAGTGTACCGTGATGCTCTGCAGGTCTGCCCCACCATCCCATACAGGGGCCCACAAAATTCAAGTGTCAAAACATGCAGAGGAGACAATGGTGGCTGTTCCTAACCAGCCTCAGACCCTAAAAAAAGTCCTGAAGAAATCCATGTGCTTCTACACCCACTCCTAAAGGCTGTGGCCTGGCATGTGACACTGAGCCCAGCACAGTGGTGCAGGTTAGTGTCACTGAGCAGCCCACGACTAGAAGCAACCCATTTTACTGGGTGTGAAATATGAAATTAAGCTTTTTGAGATGCTACTTGCAAGAAGCATTTAATAATTTACTATTTTAATTTTAATAATTTACTCCCCCATCAGTATGCTGCAAGAAAACACCTTGAAATACCTTGTTCTTTTTTCCTCAGAACTTCTGTGATCTGCCATTGAATAAGCTCTTCCTACTGATCCTTCTTCGAGCATGATGTACGTGATACCTGGCTGACAAGCGGGAATTACCACATGGGAGATTACACTAGTTGTAGGATTGATCCAAGAGCCTTACAACAATAGCCCGCAGCTTTTCAGGAGAAGGTAAGGACACAGCTGCTCGAGTGCCGCTATTTCCTGCAGGCCATCATGTGAGCTCCACCGTGTTTTCTGGTAACAACCAGCAGAGTATGACGCGGCTCTTCCTTTACCCACCTTGCATGAGGAGCAGGGAGTAACCAGTATGCTGCTGGTGAACTACACGCACACAGAGCGGCATATGCGGGCTTGGTTTGGAGTGCAGCTTTTTGGAGAAGAGGGGAGGGATCTTCAGACACACACTTGACTCATGGTAATTACAGCAGCTCTCATCTGCTCACCGAGGACCCAGGATCCGCTGCCAAGTATTTTCCACAAGCAGATCTTTGGGAGCACATTTCCATGTCTTTGACAGCAAATTCATAAGGAAGAACATCAAAGCGCTAACTCGCATGAAAATGTACTTTGTTCTTGAAGTTCAGAACACAAGAACTCCGAAGTGAAGAAGCTAAAAAGTTGTGTTCTGTGTTCAGCAGAGTAAAAGGTTTCATTAGAGAAAGATTTCAGATCCACTGAGTACTGCTAATTCTTTAGCTCTGGGCTGCTTTAAATGGGACACATTTACTTCATGTTTAAACTCATTATGTTACAGGGTGAGTTACTTTCTGCTGCACTGGTTTGCCTCTCCCAAAACAGCGTGCAGTTCTGCTGCTTTCTCTGTGGAACGCATTTTCTCTCCCTTCTCTGATTTCCCGGGAACTTTCTCAATACCAGCTGTGGTGGGCTTTTTGCCCCCCTCTTTATACTTGTTTTGTTAGTCTTACAGTACACACCAGTTCTCAAATCAATTTGTCTTTAGGTGTCATCATTTAGCAGACATGAAGTACAGGAATTTGCCAATAGCTCAATAGAGACACAAAATAATGTAGTTGAGTTTAGTTAGCAAGTTCATGTCTCATCAGACATCTTCACCCTATCGATTTCCTACAGGCTGCCAGAACAACAAATGCCTGTTCAAAGAGCTGCCCACTCACCTGCTGGTGTCCAAACCCCACCCGTGCTGCTGCAAAAGCGAAAGCAGTCCCTGTGGATTCAGCGAGTTCTTATACTCACAGCTCGGCAGTCATACATTTGAAGACAAAAGTTCACATTCTGCCCAACCTCCGAATGACACCATCCCCACTTGTGACAGGGCTGACAGAACACGCAGCCTGCTGAGCTCATTTGGGATACAAACTGTGCTTGACACGTATTCTCCACGAGCAAAATAAGCAGAGCTGGTAAAGGGGCATCTTTTGGTGATAATCGCGCTTCTGCCGCTGACTCCTGCCAGCAAGGCTGGCAGTCCCCAGCCACGACTGCCCACAGAGCTGACTGGGAAAGTGGCCCCCCACTCGGAAGGCAGAGAAAGCAAAATCTTGCCCAAACACGAGCAGACTTTAACAGATGCTGGGTACCTCCACTTCACGAGTGCAAACAAAAATAAGCGCAGGCAGGCACTGAAAGGGGATTTACGTCACGCGAACAGTCTGTCTCGGGAAAGGACATCTCTGGAGGGAAAAAACCTCAGGCTGGTCTCTACATTAATGCAATCTTTGGCCTCCTGCTGAGGCTGTGTGCAAGGGCAGCATCCAGTGCCAAGAGCGACAGGCGAAGCCACAAGCCGGGTTTATGTAGGCCACAAAGCAGCCGTCACATGGGACTATCACCAGAGCAACAACTTCCACTTACCAGATTGCTCCAAGTACACCTCGGCTGAGAGCGAGAGCATCTTCCCGATGCAGCAACGGCTTCTTAAAGCTCTGAATTGTGGCTATTTTTCCCCCAGAGAACAAAGTCAGTTCTAGATTCATTTAAAAATAAATCAGTCAGGCCAGGTGCAGAATTTCAGCTGTTACAAACAGCTCCCCGAGACTGTTCTGTCTCGCAGACCATTATCCCCTACCTCCTGCTCCAACTCTTACCAGGCACCTTCTCAGTGGAAAAGCAGCGCAGTTTAACTTGATTAAGGTTACGTACAAATATCACTCCCTAAGCCGGTAATATGCCAGGGTTGAATTTGCAGAGCTGGAAAAATTGTATTTGCAGAGCTATGAGAAGATCCAGTCTATTTGTTTTCACATATTTAGACTAAAAAGTGTAAATAATTTTTAGACTGAAAAGTCTAAAAATGGGAGCATTGAACACATTTTCCTCACACTGAGGAACTGTTCTTGATGGAAATTCTTGCTGGTTTCTCTAATGTTAAATTAAATGGATTAATTGAAAATTAGCCATCTGCAACTTAATGAGTTAAATACCTATTGTTTCCTTTAACGTGCTGATTCATTACATCTGACACAACCTTGGAACCAACTCATTATCCTCAACCCCACCTGCAGACTTTAAAGTTGATTTGCACCCAGCAAATTACTAGGAAATCAAGCAAAACTGCATCCAAACCTTTTTTGGTAGAACCTCCTCGCAGGACAACGAGCCCCTCTGTGCCCGCTAATCCAGCCCCTGCTCGCCCCCACCTCGAGAAACTTTCCTCCTACTCTGGTCCTGTTCTGGAAGGACACAAACCAGAATATTTTTACCTTACTGGACTACTGGGGTTTTTTTCTTCCAGAAGGTTATTCCCAGGCTCATTAAGAGTTGCCCACCCTGTGAGAGCTCAAATTAAAGAATTTCCACAGCTTTTTCCACATTATTTATGCATTATTCAGCTGTATGCTCCTTCCATCATAAAAACTGGAAAGTTGCAGGACTTTCAGGGGGTTGGTTTGTTTATTTCTTTTAAATAGCTTTCATTAAGAGCTAATCATGAGCATATTATCCTGTATGCCATCTCCATGGTTCCTTTTGCACCACACCAGCTAACCCACCATCTGGTAACAGGGAACAACTGCCTTGACATCAGTGTCAGTGATCCAGGGCCACCTCACGCAGGTGAAACTGCTGCAGAGGCAGGAAGACAAAAACCAACTATTCCAAGGTACAAGCACTCTAGATAACTTCCAGAAGTACCAATTTCTCCTTGTGTTTGTCTGAGGGAAGCCCAGTCTCCTTTAAAACAGATTCCAGTCATTTCAGCTGTGAAGTACTGGAGGATAAGGAGGAGCAGTGGTCCCCGTTGGTACTGGGGCATAAAGCAATTCTGCTGCCCCTGGAAGAAGGAAGGCAGAGACGTCTGTGCACTGGGTGCAGGAGGGGACAAGCTGGATGTGCCACCTCACACGCTGCCTCTCTCCTAGTGCCAGAGACCACCAAAACAAGCACCACCAACACCCAATCCTGAACTCAACAAACAAGCAAGATGCATGTGACATTTAATTCCAGGGAAACTGGGACCAAGGTTCAGAGTGGGAAGCTACAGCCACCCAGAACCTGCAGGTGAGCTTTTCAGTAAACCAAGACAACTGCAGGTCTGGGAGAAGCCTTTGAAACCAGGGTGGTTTCTGTTTTCCAAGCTGAAGGCTTCTGCCATCACTTGTATCCACCCAGGGAGACCCACTGGCCCTGGGGCTGGCTTCTTGCCCCTGCTTCCACGGAGCTGGAGCCCCAGCAGCCACTGCCACCACCCCCACCCCGTGCAGCTGGAGCCCACCGGTGAGATCCAGCCACACTCCCACGGAGGAAAGGTCTCCTGGAGAAGGGAACAGGCTCACCCTTTAGGGAGGGGGGTGACACAGATGGACACAGGACAATTTAAGGGACAATGTGACTCCCTGCACACATGCACGTGGGCATGTCCAGGACCAGACTCACCGAGTGGGCTGTCTCCCAGCTTCCCCAGTAAGCCCTGCAGGCTATGCCTCAAAGCGATACAACTCTGCCATAAATATCCCAGATTAATTCTGATCCCAGCATCAAATCCACTTAAGAGACTTAAAAGCCTCTGAGTCCCCCAGAGCTGCCTGCCTAAGGAGGGCTCTGCAAATGAGTCTGGGGCTGGAGAAGAGAAACGTTATCAAACAAGGCAAGTCATTTGTACAATTTTTAGTAATGTCGTTTGCAAGAGACAAATGGGACAAGATAGCCGAGTTGACAGCCACAAAAAAAAAAAAAAAAATCCTCGGGGACTGGACATGGATGCACGGGGTAGGATTTGTGCAAATCTTCCACACTTTCTGGAAACAGCTCTTCCTCTTTACAGGACCGATCGTTCAATGACAGCATATGCTCGCCAGTCTGTTTAAGAGCTATTTGATTAGTTTTCATAGAGACATCT
>NW_010405648.1:0-269 GCF_000710305.1 Buceros rhinoceros silvestris | reverse complement strand
GCTGATAAGAAGAAAAAGTCTAAAATTATTCCCCCAGCACCGCCAAAAAAAACCCCCTACGCGTTAAAAATCCAGAAGGGAGCTGGGGACGAGGAGCTGCTTCCCGGCGCTACCCCGGCCGGGTACGAGGCACCGGGAAAGGGCAGCAGGCGAGGGGTCTCCGAGCGACCAGCGACCCCTTCCACCGCTCCTGCAGCGCTGAGAACCCCCATGTCAGAGCACCGCGATTCCCGGAGCCGCGGGCGGAGGCTCCTCCTGCCCACCCACCC
>NW_010405647.1:0-259 GCF_000710305.1 Buceros rhinoceros silvestris | reverse complement strand
TGATTTAGGGGACCACTTTTTCCGCCCAACTCCTAACTTACGTGAAGATATTACTTATAATTTAAGGTTCACAATAAAGTTTCATTACTTAATATTAAGTGATCATATGCTGGATGATTTAGGGGACCACTTTTTCCGCCCAACTCCTAACTTACGTGAAGATATTACTTATAATTTAAGGTTCACAATAAAGTTTCATTACTTAATATTAAGTGATCATATGCTGGACGTGGTATCTAGAGATACAAAGGACGAACTA
>NW_010405646.1:793-1548 GCF_000710305.1 Buceros rhinoceros silvestris | reverse complement strand
GCCCGAAGGTCTCTGTGCCGCGAGGCGAGGGCTCGGCAGTCCACACGCAAAGCCCGACTTATTTAATTATTTGTCTTATGCTCCCCCCATCTGTTTCTCCTTTATGATAGGGATCTTCTCTTTTAACTGCTGCAGCGTTGGGGCTCTGTTTTTCTTTCTGTTTATTTTATTTTATTTTTTAAAGAGGGAATCGACAACAAAACTTCGCCACCTTTCGCGTCCTATTTTAACAGCAGCTGATGTCTTTATTTTCTCTGACACATCTGGGCAAGTTTCATTTGATATCCATGGCGATGGCAACTCTCATTCCCGAGCGAAAAAGAAACGGATAGGCAGGGGGAAAAAAAAAGTCAGATGAAATGTTGCATAAGTTGCGTGACGTAAAAAGCAGATGCTTATTTACTCTTTATTTGTGAAGGGGGGAAAAAAATAGAGAAGCGCGGAAAAGGGGAAGCGAAAGATGTGTCCGGATCATCATCAGCTTTTCTGTGAACCTTAACAATAACAGCAGCAACCTGCGTTTCATTAGGTGATTTTAAAGTGGATAACCCAGCGCCCACAATTTGAAAACAAACCTGTTGTTAAATCTCCTTAGATCTCCAGGTTGCCATCCCTGCTTTTGGAGATAATTATGGGAAAAAAAAAAAATCTCACGTCTCCCACCAAATCTGTCAGGTTTCCTTGCCCTTCCCTGGCTTTTCTGGCAGCGCAGCGATGCAGGACTGCTGCTGCTGCTGCTGCTGCTGCCGCTTCCC
>NW_010405646.1:488-728 GCF_000710305.1 Buceros rhinoceros silvestris | reverse complement strand
TTTCTGGCGGCGCAGCGATGCAGGACTGCGGCTGCTGCTGCTGCTGCTGCTGCTCCGCGGGCGAGATCCGATCGCCTGCAAAGTTTCTGCTCTGAACTGAGCGTCTTGGCGTTCGCTGCAGCAGCAGCACTTTCCCCTCCTCCCCCCCAGACAGACGCGTTGCATTAAATAATCCTTCGGTTACAATCTGCTCATAAAGGAAAACATATTTTAAAAGCTGGGAAATTTTTTGGGGGGTGT
>NW_010405646.1:0-298 GCF_000710305.1 Buceros rhinoceros silvestris | reverse complement strand
AGAGCGTCTCAGTTTCATGGCAAGTGGAAGGAGGGTTGGAGTCGACTCCTGTAATTTAGTCGTTCGAGAGGAAAAGTTTTCAGCTTTTCAGTTCTTTAGGGCTGGGAATAGAAAATATTTTGTAGCCTTCACCCTCTTATGTAGAAAACGGTATAGATCGGGATCAAGCGCCCTTCTTCTATTATTTCACTTTTACTGCTTTGTGCGTGAAAGGAAAGTCGCTCCGATTGCGTGAGCGTCGCTAATGTCAGGGAAGCTTTTCCCTCTTAATAAAGGGAGAGTACCTGAAACGCTCATT
>NW_010405645.1:0-358 GCF_000710305.1 Buceros rhinoceros silvestris | reverse complement strand
GGATGGGTTATTCCGAGCACCGGGTGCTGCGTCGCACCAATTTCCCCGCTGTTAGGGCAGGGAAAGGGAAGGGAAAAAAGGAGCCAAGAATAAACCGAGCCATTTTCTTGACTATTTATTAACTATTCATTAACAGGGGGAGGTGGAGGGGGTGACAGAGCAGCTCCACGGCAGCCAGGACCAGCTCCACGAGCAGCAGCGAGGGGTTCAGACCCCATCCATGTGTCCTGCTGCTCGTCCTCACCTAATTTTTCATAAATTTCACTTAAATTGGCTTTTTTTTACCCCCCCTTGACTTGAGGCCAAGTTGGAGCTAGAAGAGTAAGACAGGAACCGAGCCAGCCCCCTCCCCGCCTCG